>NC_142104.1:21897500-22197500 GCF_056152115.1 Neolamprologus brichardi | reverse complement strand
ATCACCATAGTCTCCCACGTTAAAATGCAGCTTCACTTATAGTATAAACCTCAGTATTCACCACCTGTGTGGCGAGTGGTGTGCTGGAGATTGTTGGCTGTCACTCGGTGAACCTGGTCACAAAGGTGTTGCACCAAGAACTGTGGTCACCTGTAGTTTGCAACGAAGACACTAATGTGTCTAAAGACAAGTGCTAACAGAGTGGCTGAAACACAAACCAGAAGTGTAAACTGTTTGCCTACAAATTTGCATAACGACTGAAACCAGCCCACTGAAGGAACAATGGGCTGGGAGGTCAACCCATTGTTCCACTGAAGGAACAATGGAACAAAGGAACAACCTCCCAGCCCATTGTTCCTTCAGTGGGCTGGTTTTAGTCATTATGCAAATGTACTGTTTATAAGATTGGGGAAACTTGCTGTCAGCTGAGACTGAAGAAGTCACTTGGATGAGTGACGAAACATTTCTCCCCCAAAACGCTATGTCCAGATGAACAGAATCAACTTTTGTAAATGTTTGGAAATATCATATATTATGATGTTATGTTTTCTAACAAACACATAAGAATGGCTTTAGCATTTATGAGTCTATAACACCTTATGAAATCATTGTATCATTTTATTTTCATGGCCCGCTACCAAAACAGGCCAATCAACACAGTAGCATGGGTGTGTAATATTAGGGTTAGAGAAGTGGAGGCAGCTGGGCAAACATACTCAGGTAATCCAGACAGTCACAAGGGAGGAAGTAAAACACAGGTTCAGAAAAAAAAGTCCATGAAAGACACTGGAGCTCAGGAAACAGTTCACACGCAGTTCAGGGGGCCGGCCTGGAGGTTGACAGCACAATAGTCCATAACAGGGCAGTTCAGAGGGCCGACCCCAGAGGTAGATAGCACAGGTGTCCAGACCAAAACAGTTCAGCGGGCCGACACCGTGGAAAGCGGCAGTGCAGGCACAGTTCAGGGAGCAGACCACGTGGAAAGTGGCAACACAGGCACAATTCAGGGGGCCAACCGCGTGAAAAGCGGAGGTGGTAGCAAAGCTCCCTGGTGGATGGCCAGTGTTGGTGTGGTTTGGTGTGTAAAGAATGTTGGTGTGGTTGGGTTGTTGGACAAGGACACGGAGGCCAAACAGGACATGGATAAGGACACAGAGGACCAGATGATGGTGTGGCAGCCGCAGGCCGTTGACCAAATGGTGGCCTGGAAGCCACAGGCTGGAGGCGTGGCTGTTGCAGGTGATGGATCTGATAGCAGCGTGGCTGCTGCAGTCATGATCCTGGTTCATTTGATCCAGAGTTTTTTTGTGTTTTTGTCATTTTGTATTATGTTTAAGTTTATGTTTTTATTCTAAGGATTTATGTTATAGTACCTAGGTTATTCTGTTTAGCTTTTTGATTATTAGATTCCCCCTTGTGTCTTTGCCCTCTGTGTCTCCCTCTGTGTGTTTGTGTTTATATAGTTTTGTGAATTCTTGTGTTTTGTTTTCCCTCCTTGTGTTTTATTCCATGTTTATCCAAGTTTCCCCTTCGGTCATGTCTCCTCGCTCTTTCCCTCGTGCTCCTTCGTGTTCCTTTGCTCCTGCTCGTCTGCATCTCCTCCACTCCTATGTCATGTTCCCCAGTTTCCTGGTTTATTATTATTGTGGCATGGAAGCCGCAGAGTGTTGGAGCAGCTCACCAGAGCCCCCAGTGGAGACGAGGAAGTGCTGGAGCGGGAACAGACAGCTGGAGCAGTTTTCCAGAGCCCCCAGCGGGAACAAACGGCTGGAGCGGCTCTCCAGAGCCTCCAGCGGGAACAGACGCAGGACCAGCAGGTATGGAGACCTCTGGGTGAGGCGGAGCAGGGCCAACAGGTGCAGAGACCTGAGCTGATGACTGAGCAAGTAACAAAGCTAATGATTGAGCAAGGGACAGAAGTGGCGGTTGTAGTGGTGGTTGAAGTGGTTGTTGTAGTGGTTCTCCTGAGCCTCCAGAAAACAAGGGAAATAGCTGGACGGGCTCACATGAGCCTCCAGCGAAGACAGGAACGGGTGCAGACATCTGCCGGACACTATATATTTATATATATATATATATATATATATATATATATATATATATATATATATATATATATGCGTGCTGGGGTAGACAAACAGAAGAAGACGGCCGTAGTGATCGATGTAGCGGTTCCGAATGACAGCAATATCAGGAAGAAGGAACACGAGAAGCTGGAGAAATACCAAGGGCTCAGAGAAGAGCTCGAGAGGATGTGGAGGGTGAAGGTAACGGTGGTCCCTGTGGTAATCGGAGCACTAGGTGCGGTGACTCCCAAGCTAGGCGAGTGGCTCCAGCAGATCCCGGGAATAACATCGGAGATCTCAGTCCAGAAGAGCGCAGTCCTGGGAACAGCTAAGATACTGCGCAGGACCCTCAAGCTCCCAGGCCTCTGGTAGAGGACCCGAGCTTGAAGGATAAACCGCCCGCAGGGGCGTGCTGGGTGTTTTTTTTTTTTTATAGCATTACATATATATAGCATTACAAAATAGCATTACAAAATTAATTAAATCAAACCCGCTTGTTAAGTGATGACGTATCAACTCTGCTTCCAAGTCCAAGTGTGTGCTGTGTTGATTGAGGCTTGCTTGGTGTCTTATTTTATTTAACTTAAACAAGCTCAGAAAAAATAATCAGTGGTAATTTTTGGCCTTTTATTAACACTATTCATTTGTCAGTCTATATCACATCCCATGGGCTCATGTGAATGCTTCAGAAAAGAATCCCTCTCGGGTCAACATAATTTCAGTGTGGACATTAGGCTTAGGATCATAATCCCAGAAAGCTGATTTTGATCATCTGGAGATTGTGTTTTCAGAGGGGGGAATGTTTCATCGCTCATACAAGTGATTTTTTTCAGTCTTGACACTGGGATTGAGCGTGCATCAAGACTTAGGATCATAATGTTTTTCATAGTGAGTAATCCAAACCACACAGCAAGAAACTAATGACCAATCACGTGTTATGGATTGGCTCTTATCTGAGGTTTTCTTAGCTGGAGTTGGGTCCATTTTAAGTGTCTTCTTCCTGCCATATGATGGGCCTACCTATCAGGGATCCTCCAAATAAACTTTTCCTGGGAAGCATTAAACCTTCATCCTATATGTTCTGCTCTTTGATTTTAACCTAACCACCTATTAGCCTAGCTCCATAGCTAGCTACCAATTAGTACATCATTATATATGTGAGCTAGCCCAAATTCATTAATTCACCCTCCAAACTTTATTGCTATTTTGTTTTCCATTTTTGTTTACTTGCAAAGTGGTAGCAGAGCTGCACACTTGAGTATTTTTTTAAACACTAGTGAGCTAACTTCTTGCTAATTTCCAAATCACCTAGTAAGGTGAGTTTTTTATTTATTTATTACCATTATAAGCTGCTTAACTATCCTTAAGACATCATAATTATTCATTTTTATGTGGCCTCGTGCCTGGAATGCTGCAATACATTATTTACTTGTTAAGCTCAATTTAATCTTACATACAACAAAAAAATAAAGCTTTTCCTTACTTTCAAATCAAACATGCTGTAAGTCTCACATTACTGTGTTAACTTTACATCTATTTGTATGAACAAAGACATGAGTGCAAAGAAAGAAAAAACATCAAACATTGATTTTTTTTTGCTGGCTTAGACTATAATCAGCTGATTTCAGTTCATATGTAGAGAGGGGTAAAATGGCAGCGTGGTCTAGAACTTTTGAGGAGTTGATATTATAAAGATCGACCCAACACACTGTTATTATCTACAGTTGAGGAGTGTTTATTGAAGCACCACACCTGTGATTTTATGGTTCGGCACCGTTGTAAAGGTCCAGTTTTGTTTATTGATCTAAGCCTGAACAGCTACGCGTAGTGTCCAGTAGAGGGCTCTGTTGCTTAGTTAGCGGCAAGCTGCACTTCCAGCTCAGACCGGTTTTTGTGGTGCACATGTCCCAGTAGGCAGCTCTCAATGAAGCGTGAAGCAGCGTGATACCGGACTCTAGCGAAATTAACAATTTGCAGCCCTTGGAATGCGGAGCGAGGTACATGTTTTACGTTGTATTTGATTGCTTAGTTGATATTTTGTTGTATTTTCTGCTTTATTTGAGTTCCTATTTGTAATAAGCGTCTAAGAAAATGTATTTTGTGTTTCTGTTTAGTTTTCACAGTGCATTGGCGCACCTCAGCACTGTTAGATTCTGAATGAATCTCAAAGTAAAAATTACTGCACCCGTTGAGACTCTCTCTATTTCTTCCTTGGTCCGGGGGACTGCTACAACCGTGTTAACCAACTTTCCAGTTGCTTGTCCACTTCCTTTTTCACTTCACTCCACTTCACTTTCCTTTTTTTCTTTTTTGCCTGTCCCGTTTGGCTCTTTTGCCATCAGAATTATTGTCTAAAGGCGAAGAAAGATGCCCAACGGATTTACTTTACCAAATTGACCATCCCAGCTTTGCCGTAATGGTCCATTTGATTCACCTTTTATTGTTTATTTTATTTTCACATGCTGAATACGGGACAGACTTGACTGGGGGAAAGGAAAGGGAGAAAGAGAGAGGGAAAGAAAAACAGCTGAGAAGAGGGACGGGGGAGAAGGGCAAAAAACAAAAACCAAAAGAATAAGCAGAAAAAAAAATACATATATCGATCACCTGGATCACCCGTTGAGAAAGAAAAAAGAAAACAAGCAGAAGAAAACGAGAGTAATAGAATAAACAACATCACAATGATATATGGGAATATGACGGTAAATACTAAATATTAAACATTATTGTGCACCACGTAAGATCGACAGCACACAGTGTGCTTTGAGGTAGGAGCCAAAAAAGGTGTAGTTTGTGTGTGTGATCACCCGTGTGTACACCTGTGAGCATGGACGTGCTTGTTTTTTAAAAGGTTCCTTTATGTAATGATCTGCTAGAGGGTGTGGGGAGCCACTGCCCCGTCCTCCAGGGCATGAAGCAGGTATGGAGGAGATCAAAACTCCAGACATCCAGAGGCTCCCAGAACACAAGAGACCAAGGAAGACCAACAGAGGGGCAGCCGCGCCACTATCCCAGAAATAGCTGAGGAGAGTCCCAGATGAGGGGTCACTCAGCAGCCGTGGAGCAGAAGCCAGGGGGGGTTGCAGTGACGTGCCCGTGAGCTCCGCCGGAAGCCAGCTGTGCCTGAGTGACCGAGCCCTAGGCTGAGAGGCCGGGGGCACCCCACCTCCGAAGTGGCCCGAGCGAACCCCAGGCTCCAGGCCCCGATAAGCAGCCGCCAAGGAGTGAGCCGGTGTGTACCTGGACGCCCATCCCCGGACACAAAGAACCACCAATGCACCGATGTCTGAGGGAGTCCGCCCCCGGCAGGGGAAGTGGTGGGGGGAGATAGGCCTCCATACCTTGGAGGGCCTGAGATGTCCCCAGAGAGGTGGCGTCCAATACCCAACCTGACATATAGACACAGACATACAGGCACACACAGATACAAACATCCATTCCCACCCTCATGCTCTCATATGCACTTACTCCACACTCAACCAACGTGGAGACAGACATAAAGAGACGCTGTACACACAATCACACTCCCCAAGCGTACTCTACGAACCTGGTCTAGGTACCCTTGCCCCTGGAGGGGGGAACTGCACCCAGACCCAGGTGGTGTTACCCTGTTCCCTGCGGTGGGGAGAAGCAGACCGCCCCGAGTCCGCATCAGCAGAGAGGCCCCACATTCAAGACCCCAGTCGGACGGCCAACTCCTCCTTCTAGCCCCCCCGCGCCAGCAGGCCGCAGAGAACGGGGGTGAGAGAAGACTCCAAACCTCCCTCCACCTGCTCATTGTAGTGTTGATGTATGTGTGTTCTAAGGTGCATTTAAAACCCAGGAGGGCATGGAGCTACCTGCCAGAGAGCAGCAGGTAAGTGCATAGCCCCTCCTGCTAGCCCTCAATGTCTACGTGTATTTAAAATTGAGAGGTGGGCAACGACGCCAGGGGTGAGGTTGTACACCCTGATGGTCTTTCGGATTCCGTATAGCGTGCCCACCCCCAAGATCCTATATGTATGTGTTATGAGAGTGTGAGTAATGTGAATGTCTAAGTTGTGGGATAAAATTGAGGCAGAGGCAGCCAGAAGGGGACGGGGACGGGGACGGGGGGGGGGGGGGGGGGGGGTGTTTACCTCCTCTGCACCCTGGTGACACACCCCTACTCCAAGGCCCTGCAGGTGTAGGTGGTTGTGGTGGAGCGGGAAGAGGGAGGCAGCTGGAGATGGGGAGGGAAGGAAGGGAGGGGCAAGTGACCCCTCCCTGGGGCCAGCTCCCCCGCTGACTCCAGTAGGCACCCCCATACTCCGCGACCCGCCAGGGAAAGGGGGCCCAGGCCCATCCGAACCGGGGCCCAGTGCAGCAGCGCCGCCCGGCCCCACAGAGCCCGGGACAGTCCACCCAACCCCACCACAGAGAAAACTACACCCACCCCATCATCCACTCATCTTCCAGACTACATAAGACAATAGACGCCCAGGCTGAGATCTTCCTCCACCTCTCCTGTATCTCCCCCTCCTGCAGAGAGAGTTCCTGAAGAGAGGAAAGCTCCTGCAAGATGTGACAACCTCCCCCACCAGTTGAAGAGCCCCCCAGGTGGCTCGACGCACTGGCGGCACCCTGCGCCAGGGCTGGGCCCCCATACACCCACCCGCCCACAACCCCGGCAACACACCAACCAGGACCCAAGCCCCCAAGGCCTAGCCAGGGCCCCACCCCAGAGACGGAGCACCCCCAGAACCTCACGCCCGTCCCGGACCCACCCAGGGGCAGCCAGGCTACCAGGTCAGTAACCCACGTCCATCAGCACAGACCCTCCCCTAGCCCCGCTGCACGCAGCCACGAGGAAAGCGTCACCTAAGAGCCAACAGAGCCCCTAATTGGCCATGACCGCTACCCCAGGTTGAGCCCCCCAAGGAAGATGCTCCTGGGGAACCCCCCGATGCCCTAAGCCTGTCCCTACCCCCACACCAATCACAACAGTGAATGCTGGACCAAACTATGACCCCCCACCCCCACTAGGTGATGGAGCTGATCAAAGGAGCCCAGAGCAATTGATCTGATGTGGTGGCAGAGGCTGTATCAAGACTAATGTAATCTAATAGATAATTTCTATATTGGTTAGAATTAAGATTATTTTTATTTTTCCAGTTCATGAGGACTGTTTTCTTGGCTATGCATAGGGCAGTGAAAACCATATGGGCTATATTCTTTTCTGAAGTGACATTATCTAAGCTGCCCAACAAACACACTAAGGGGGAAGTTGGAATGCTACATTTCAGACACTTCGATAAGTCTTCACATATCTCGCGCCAAAACTTCTGAACTGGTGGACAGAACCAAAGAGCGTGGATATAATTGTCCGGTGAATTGGTTTGGCAGTGTGAGCAGTTGTTGGTAGACGTAAAGCCCATCTTGAACATCCGATGACCTGTATAGTGCACTCTATGTAGTATTTTGTATTGAATTAATTGAAGACTGGGACTTCTGATTAGATGAAAGGTTTTTAAGCAAATCTGAGACCAGTCTAAGTTGGTCTAAGTTAACTGATAAATCCGCTTCCCATTTTGCAATAGGAAATGATATTGATTCATCTGTTTTAGAAAGCATTCTGTATATTTTGGATAGTAATTTGGGGGTTTTAAGAGTATGAAATTGAACCACACTTGGTGGTGTTTGTAGTTCGACTTGACCCAGTTTAAAATTCTTTTTTATTATGGATTTAATTTGTTGATATTCTAAAAATCTTTTCTTGTCCATCCCATATTGTGTAACTAGTCTGTCAAATGAAATAAATTCTGTTCCTTCTAGTATATGTTCTACATATTTGATTCCTTTACCACTCCAATCTGAAAAGTTTATCATATTATTGTTTTGTAATATGTCAGGGTTGTTCCAGATAGGTGTACGTTTGCATGGGATTAATGAAGACTCTGTCAACTTCAGACACTCCCACCATGCTGTCAGAGAAGAGCTGATGTTGACGCTTTTGAAGCATTCATGTCGTCGGATGTTTGAGCTGATAAATGGTAGATCTGAAATCTCTAGATTATTGCAAAGTGCTTGTTCTACATCTAGCCAAGGTTCATCTAAGAGTGTATGTTTTAGCCATCCTGAGACAAACTGAAGCCTGTTGGCTAAGAAGTAGTGCTGAAAGTTAGGTAGTTCTAATCCTCCTTTATCCTTGGTTTTTTGTAGTGTTTTTAAACTTATACGTGGGGGCTTATTTTTCCAAAGGAATTTGGACATATATGAATCTAGAGATCTGAACCAATCTTGCGGCGGTTTAGTTGGGATCATTGAGAATAAATAATTTATTTTTGGTAATACCATCATTTTTATAGCAGCAACCCTTCCCATGAGTGATATGAGTAGACATTTCCATCTAGCCAGATCACCTTCTACTTTCTTTAAAAGTGGGATATGGTTTAATTTAGTTAGATCTGCAAGCTTGGGAGAAATATTAATACCTAAATATTTTATATTTCCCGATTGCAGTGGAGTAGAAGAGGAATTATGGAAGGAGCAATTAATCGGAAGGACTGTAGATTTTGACCAGTTAATTGAGTAATCTGATATTCTTGCAAAAGAGTTTATCAATTCAATCACCCCAGAGATATTGGTTTGTGAATTTTGGAGAAAGAGTAACACATCATCTGCATAAAGGCTGATTTTATGTTCCCTGTTCTTGCATTTTATGCCCTTAATTGCTGAATTCTGTCTAATTGCTGCTGCTAGTGGTTCGATAAAAATTGCAAACAGTGAAGGGGAGAGTGGGGATCCCTGCCGGGTGCCCCTCAGGAGACATAAGCTGGAGGATAATATTTTTAACCAGTTGATGAAAGAAGATCCAAAACCAAATTTGTGTAAAGTTGCAAATAGAAATTTCCAGTTAACTCTGTCAAACGCTTTTTCTGCATCTAAAGAAAATATTGTAGTTTCAAGGTTTTTACTGTATGAGTAGTCTATCAAATTAAGTAATCTACGTGTATTTGTTGATGAGTGCCTACCTTTTATGAAACCAGTTTGGTCAGGATGAATTAAGAGGGGGGTTATTTTCTCTAGTCTCTTCGAGAGAGCTTTGCAGATTATTTTGAGGTCTACATTTATAAGGGATATTGGACAATAGCTTGAGGGATATACAGGGTCTTTGCCTGGTTTTAGCAGGAGATTAATGTTTGCAGAATTCATATTTGATGGAAGTCTGCCCTTTTCTTTGATTTCTAACAACATTCTGTAAAAAACTGGTGCTAGAATCGTCCAGAATTCTTTGTTGAATTCTGCAGGAAAGCCGTCTGGACCTGGAGCCTTATTATTGGGCATACTTATCAGGGCTTCCTGGAGTTCACCTGATGTCAGTGGCGAATCCAGTGCCATTGCTTGAGAGTCTAATAATTTTGGGAGAGTTATGTTGTCTAAAAACTGATCAATTTCCTTTTTAGATGGGTTTATTTGTGGTGAATACAACGTTTTATAGAAATCCCTGAAAATGTTGTTTATTTGTTTCAGTTCATATATTGTGTTCCCAGATAAATCTTGAACAGCACATATAGTTGTTTTTTCTTTCTTTATTTTTAGCTGGTTTGCTAGAAATTGACCGGGACTGCTTGTCCACTTCCAGACACACACACCTCTCTCCGGGTTTCCAGCTTCGCTAAGAACCTACAGTGATATTATAGCTGAGTGTATACGGATGCCAGCCCGGCAGCCATCGCTCGATATACGACAGGAAACAAAAGCTGTGATGAGCCGTCAGGCTTGTAGCTTTGTAGCCTCCATTTCCACCTTTACACGTTTCTATGGCGATAGATTATGTGTGACGATCTCTTTTAGGTATCTTTGGGCTGGTTTTAAACTATGCTTTGTGTTGTCGGCTTTGTATTCAAATGAAAACACTAAAAGAAAGATCGTGTGTGTTCTCATTAGGATACAGGTTTGTTGAGTAACGGCCCCAAAATTGCACGTCTTGTTTTAATATACAGATTTAGCCACAAAGTCTTCAGGAAAATATATACCCTTGCTATGCCGATGATAACTATCTATATATTTTGTTTTAAATAAAAAGATTTCCTGCTTGTTATATTGTATATGGTCAAAATGACACAAGGCAATTTAGCACCGTGGCTGTACAAACCCAAGGTGCTGTTGTTCTGTCTTCAGGGCAACAGCATATGCAGCTTAATTGAGGTTCATTTATTTAATAAATCAGCTTGAAGTTCATGCTGATGCTATACTTTGACTTGGATGCATAAAAGTGGTCCAGAAGAGCATTCAGTGTGCTCTTCTTAACAGAATTAAACTCAATGTTCACACAGTATTAGTGAAACCTAGCCAAGCCTGAAAGCAATTCAAAGGCCACATTGCTTGTCTCACAATTTTAGCTTAATTTCTTCTTGTCACTTATTTGTTTTTGTCCTTAAAGGAGGATGTGACAACTGGAAAACAATTAGCATATAAAGTGCAGATGTATTAACGCATACATGCGGTAAGCATCAGGTAAGCACTTTACAGGTATGTGAGAGTGACTCCAAAAAGCCGCCTTTGAGAACTGAGATGGCAGCTCAAATATAAGGGGAGGCTCTGCATCAGTGAAAAGAGCGAGAGACAAAGGTAAGTCTGAGGCAGGATCATTGAGGTAACAAGAACTAGAGTTTTACTAAGTGTGAGTGTCAGTGAGATTTTCACACAAGTAGATGGAATGATGTGATGGAGAACAAGAGGATGAGCTGGTGCTTAAGAGCAGGAGATGAGTGGAGATTGGTTGCAGGTGTGTCAGTCGGCAGCGTGTGCGAACCAGAGGATGGCCATGCCACTATTAAAAGGTAAGAAAGAGAGCGAGAGAGATTAATAAGGGGGGTTAAAAAAAGGTAGATCGATGCTGGAGGACAGGAGTGAGCAAACATGGATGTTTGTATGAAACAAATGCTGTTATTATAGCCCATACTTATTTTTTAAAGTAAACGGATCTTTAACGCCCATGTTAATCAGTGCATGTAGAATGTGGTCCACATTATTGGGGCTGAAATCAGCACATTACTAACCTTGTCTCTTTGTGTCTAATTATACACAAATAGCAGGTGAAAACAAAAGTAAACGGAGATTGTAGGAAGAGATTACCATTAGGATTTTCTGTTATACCCGATATCAACAATCCTACGATGCCTTTTGAATATTTCTAATATATGTATAAAGTAGCAGCATCAATAGTGCTAATAAAGTGTGCTATTGTTGTGTGCTATTGTTTTTCAGCTTTACTAACATAGATAGATGGATGCTGTAAACGTAGACAAATGCAGATTTTCAGACTCTCTCAGATGTGAGAAAGGCTGAAGTGTGGCTGCTGCACACAAAGAAGTTGAAGCAGAGAAATGCCACAGCGCACACTGAGTGACGTCAACCAGGAGGCCCCGTGGGGATGAGGTGAGTCAGAGCCAGGGCCGCGGCCTCACCAGCTCTCCGCAGCCATGAGCGCGTCATCACCAGTCTCACTGACACCCTCTCACATTTCTCTGCATCTGCTTCAATGTGCCTCTGCCTCCCTCCATCCCTCCGCCTCCTCAAGAGGATCTCTTCACATCCATGGCATACGCCAGTCCTAGCTATGCTTGTCTATCTTTGTCTCTCTCCACACCTTTGGGGTGGGTGCTCATCAAGCATGAAATGTTTTATTTCTAATTATGATAAAAGCTTTAAAATATATATATATATATATATATATATATATATATATATATGTATGTATATATATATATATATATATATGTGTGTGTGTGTGTGTGTGTATATGTGTATATATATATATATATACACATATATACAGGAGGCTTTGTCATCCTGTGCTGGGTATAAAGGGATTTGCTTTTTCTTTTAGATATCTTGACAATCTGAAAGTGATATCTTTGTATTGATAATATTCAGACAATAGCACAGTTCGGTGGTGGAAACGCAGTGAGTCACACCTTTTCTCTGCACTGCTAGACAAAGAACAGCACAACAGGCCAGCAGCCTGTAATATCTTTCAGACCTAACAATGTTCAGTTTAAGAGAGCAAATGCTTTTGTAGCTCTGCAGTGAAGGTTTATGCTTATAAAGAGTTCATCAAAGCAGAAAAAAGACTGTTTATGATGAACAGGAGCTGCTACATCAAAGCTGAGATGATTCACCCATCACTTGCAGAAAAACACTTAAAATATTTTCGTTGAACTACTCAGATACAAAGTGCGGCATAAAGCTTCATAACCTCTCAAGCTCTTTCTTAACAGTAGTTGGCAAGGGATCGCTGAGTGGTGGTAAAATAAAAAAATTAATTTAAACAAAAAAAAAACCCCATAAGATAATTAATGCCTCTAGGTTCACTTCAGTAGCATTTAAGCTAGAACCTTTCTCTGACATTAAATGGCACGTTAGATATTACATGTAAAGGTCACAATGTGAAAGCTAACAGCAAGAATAATATTGTAGAGTAACTAAATGTCTGTAAATGAGTACAAATGACAATGCTTATATTGCCATGGCGATTACATTTTTTAATGGCTGCTTTTAATTCCATTCAATTCAATTTTATTTATACAGCGCCAAATCACAACAACAGTTGCCTCAAGGCACTTTATATTGTAAGGTAGACCCCATAATAATACATACAGAGAACAACCCAACAATCATATGACGCCCTATGAGCAAGCACATTGGCAAGGAAGGAAAAACTCCCTTTTACCAAGAAGAAACCTCTGGCAGAATCAGACTCAGGGAGGGAGATCTGACGCGACCGGTTGGGGTGAGAGAAGGAAGGCAGGATAAAAGACATGCTTTAGGGTGCATTTCCTAATATACAGTGGTGTTACGTCGCTCTGCAGCCCCTAATCTCCTCAATGTTTTCAGCTGGTGCTAATTGGCCACACCTAGTCAGGTGTGGATAAAAGCATACCTGAGGCAAGCTTCCCAAAGAGCTCACTTGTCTTTGCCTTTGTGGAATCAGCCATTTTAGCCAGCCTGTGATGCCATTGTAAGATTAAAACCTCTTCCTATTTACATTCTGGTATTCGTCTCCTCTTTTTATGTTGCGGCCTCAAGCCGGGTCGTAACATAAGTGGGGGCTCGTCCGGGATCTTTGGACATTTTAGTGGAGACTGAATATCAGTTTTTTATATTGCTTTTAAGTGGGTGAGTGATGGTGTTCACTGTGATTGAGCAACGTCCCTTTAGTTAGTGTGTTTCAGCTGGGTGGCTGTGCTGACCTTCCATCGAAGCACTTGTTTGTTGTTTTGCTTTGTTGTTTTAGTTTATTGTGTTTGGTGATTATCCTGGGTGGGGGTACGCTTCAGGGTTTGGTGGGAGACTGTACCCCTGGTCTGCAGCCTACTGTTAGAGTGAATTGTTAAATGTTGTCATTTCTATGCTTGCCAACTCTGATGAAAGGGATTCCACTGTCCTTCCCCCCAGATTCTCGAGGTTCTGGGTGGGGGGCTGTAATGTTTTATTGCAGATACATCCTATCTGGAAGATCTGCTTCTTGTGATGTTGCTCCTGCTTTTATGACCCTTTGGTCAGCAGGAGGTAACACACACACATTCTTACACACACACACACACACACACACATTCTTACACACACACATTCTTACTTAGATATAGAAGTTCACACATATACATACAATGCCTTGTCTTAGAACCATGTGGGCGTGGCTTTGCTCTGATGTGTTTTGTGTGAACTGTCTCTCAATAAAAGGCAGCAGGAGGAGGTCAGATGTGAGGTCATTTTCGTAGTGGACACAAGTCTCCCTTGCGCAAGTGATCGATTGATCGACTGTCTTGTTTTCTTCATGATGAATAAGTCTCTAGAATTAGCGGGGCTTGTGGAAACACAGACCCAACATTATTTGGTCCTCCGAGCCGGAGCCCAACACATCGCATCCACCGAGGAGAGGGAGAGGACGCCACCGCAACGTCTGGGACAATTGACGTAAAGCCCTGGTGTTTCACTTTGTCACCAGGCCGGAAAGTTTGCACCTGAACTCCCCTCGGGATGGATGGCGATTGACGGGATCCAGAGACTCTTCCCATGAACGAAAACAACACGAACAGTGAGTACAGAAGGCCTTAGAGAGTGGCTACGTGAACCTGCGTTGAACGCAGGTACGGGAGCGCGCTAGCCGGGTGAGAGAGACGCAGGCTTCTCCACCGTGTGGCCGGGCGTAGAGACAACTTAGGTTCGGTGACTCCGCCGTGAAGAGAGTCCGGAATCGCCGCCATTTGGGGCATTAGGAGAGTGTCCGATGGTTGAATTCTCCGCCATATGGGGCGTTTGAGAGTTTTCAACAGAGAGTGCTAGCTGTGCGTGTAGACGCAAGCGATAGGCCTATGTTGTGTGTGTGCGGGCCAGACGTGGTCTGCGTGAGTGTGGCTGATTGTTGTCTTGTAATGGAGAATAAGCTGTGTAAGTCTGCCTTGAAAGAGGATGAAATACACTGCAAAGTTTTTATTGGGCAGCACGTGGTGTGTGGATCATTGACGAATGAAGTGAAATTGTGCTCTAAGCAGAAGTGAGTGTGAGCGTGTCTGACGTCACAGTGTGTGTGAAAAGGTATCCAGCTGGGGCAGACGTGATTCTGCAGATCACCTGCCCAGTTGACAAAAAGACATAAAATAGTTGTGTTGATGAATGATAACGTGAAGAGTGTTTGGTGTTTCTCAGCCTGAAACAGCTGTAATGCTACTTTCAGTTCTGGAGAAAAGGACAGTTAAAAAAACAAA
Source organism: Neolamprologus brichardi (assembly GCF_056152115.1). Lineage (NCBI taxonomy): Eukaryota > Metazoa > Chordata > Actinopteri > Cichliformes > Cichlidae > Neolamprologus > Neolamprologus brichardi. Next base: position 22,182,703 of record NC_142104.1, on the reverse strand, counting down.
AAACAAAAACAGAGAGAGAGATGTGTGTTGTTTAAGCAGTGATGAGAATAATGAAAATGTGATGAGAGAGGAACACAAAAACATACAGAAAATGCATTAACTATACTAACCCTACATGCATACACAATAAATGATACTCATGAAGACCAGACAGCATCTTACGCATGAGATTCTGTTTGTCATCTTGTCCAAGTCACTAGTAAGATGAAAGTGATACATAGACTAGTGGACTGAATATTATAGGAGGACAGATGGTTGCATCATAGAGGAAGAAAACAGAATGCTGATGAGAGGTTTTAAATGAGTGAGCTGATTGTGAGTTTCTGGTGTGTGAAGAAGTTTTACCATGGCACACATTTGGTTACATGAGAAGAAACTTATTATGTGCTGAGACAACAGGGTTATGCTGTATGTTGTGTGTGATTGGATGAATGTTTGAGATTAAACTGGCTGTTCATTTGTCTTTTGTTACTAAGTTGAGCCTGCCAATTGGGTTGTTACGATTTATCCCCCTGGCATGAAGAACACGTGTCATGACTTAAACAAGGCCTTTCTTTCCTTTGCTTTCCTTTATTTTCTTTCTTTCCTTTTATTTTGTTACTTTCATGGTGCACTGAAAGTTTTGTTTGATGATCTCTGTTTGAGCAGATCTGCACGATTAGAACAGAAGCACTATACGACTCGTCGTCGAGAAAACTGTTGCAAAGTGAGCTTCTCCAAAATTAAAATGGGCTCAGGAGAAAGCCACTTATTTGGGACAATTAGGAAACAAGTTCCTGTCCAAAAGGATTCAAAGAGGAAATCCAGTCTAAATTGTTTTTCTTTTTGAAATGACGTCGTTTTGCTGAGCGTGGAGACGATTGCGACGGTGGTTTCCACGGTCAGCAAGAGAGGGAATGACTGAGTGAGTGAGTGAGAATTTTAAAATAAATGGGGAAGCTGACAAGACTGACTGACTTAACACCATTGTGTGAAGTTAACCCCCACCTGACAAAGGTGTGGATGTATCTCTGTGTGTGTCTATCTGTTGCAGGAGCAGAAGGAGACCACAGGAGGAAACTTGGGTCACATGACTATGTGAACTCTGAAAATTTAACCTTTTTAGTTTAAAATTTTCTGTGTCTGTGAATTTACCATGGGGGTGTTATTCACCAGCTTGTGTTGCTCACAGAAATTACTGTGAGAAAGAGTGTATACACCTGCGCAGCGCTAACATTTACATTTCTTTTTACAGCAGATGGTTAATCATGTGATTTGATCATGTGATTTACAGCAGGACACAACTTAATGATGTTTTTCTACCACATGATTACTGAGATTTTGTGTGAGAGAGAGAAAATTGTAGTTACAGTTACAGTAATTGTAGTTACTGTTGATGATGAAATTACACTGTGTTGTTGAGAGAATGTTGGAAAAAATGTCAATGTTACAGGGGAGAAGTGAATACAGTTTGAGACATATTGTGATGAGACCATTGTTACTTTTTTCACAGCAGAGTGTTAACTTTATGACCTTTCACAGCACCTCTGGAATCTGGATGGCCGACACCTGACAACCAGGATGAAACGTGTGTTTGGCTAATGTTTGTTTTTTCTTTAAGAGTGCTTATAAACGATTCAGCACAGACAGACAAGTGACAATTGAACAGATGTGCAGTGGTTACAGAATAGTTACATGGGGCTCATTATCTGACCACTATTGGGCTCATGGTGAGTGACAAACTTAAGGGAAGTCACTGATTACAATGTGGAATGACGTTGAGATGTTCAATGATTTGGAACAAATTATGGGAAAAAGTAGGAGTTTAATGAGTTTAGAATAAACCTGCAATGATATTGTCTCTGTGATGCTGAATACTTTATTACACTTATGAGCTGCCGTTGGTTGCAAATGTGAAGTTGTTTTAACTTTAAGACTTTGTCTTCTAGGATACAGGCTCTGGGTGGAGCTGGGAGTTAAACAAGCTAAACATTTAATTGCTGACTAACGTGTTTTTACACAGGGTTACAGGTTGGAGTGAAGCTGCTCCAAGGGACAAACCCTGGAGATTGTTTTAGGAAGACTGTGCAACATTCTAGTACATATCTCATTGGTGAGTTGACACATGGCAAAAGCCGTGTGGCGAGAGAAGTGTCATTTTTTTAAAGTTGTAGATATTGTGGGGTGCCATGACGAAAAGGAGTCCCTGAGGGGATCGCCCACAAGATGGAAGCTGAGGCCTGGAGAGAGTCTTCAGGAGGATCGGAGATCACCTTCAGCACAGAGAGCTGTGCTACTGGGCTTCCAAAGGATTGTCACAAGGAGATTTTGAATAGCAAATCTTAAATAAGATGAAAGAGTTTTGACGTTGACGTTGAGGAAGACAACTATGGTGTACGACGTGTTCTGCCTTAAAATCTTCAGCAGCGTTGGAACATGAGAACCTGAGGGAGCGTGCCAAGCTCCAAAAAGTGACAGCGCAGAGGAGGTCCAGCGATGGATTTGTGGTTCTGTGAACAGCACAAATGCCAGGTGATTGTGAAATAACTAACAGCACTTTTTCCACAAGTAAAGCCAGTAACTTACTATCCTAAAAGATTAGCTCTAGTTGCTTGTGCTTTACCTCCTTGCGTGAGATCAGTATGTGCAGCAGCTTAAGCTGTACAATGTTTCACGAAATAGTTTATTTAACCTTTTGACATTGTTAGTTCCACACAAGGTAGATGTTTACTACTGCAGACTAAATTTACATTTCTGTCACCTACAAGACACTTGTCTTTAATGTTACTGTTACTCTCACAACCATACATAACCATAAAGTGGTGCACAATTCTAAATCCGTCAACCCTTTTGCCAACAAAAGAAGAGGGCACTTCTCATGAGTACACGTGGAGAAAAAGTGTAAGCCGAGGGATGACTTAATAGCTGTGCCACTCGTTGAGGGAAAGGTTTGATTTGTTGATGATTTGAGTTTTACGACAGCAGAGGGACAGACTAAAACAGGTTTTACTGTAGCAGACAGTGAGAAAGTTATCTATGCAGGACAACTGGCATGTTTCATATTTGCTTGAGCAGCAGAGATTCTAGCTTTAACGGAAGCATGTAAAGCTGTAGAGAGACAATATACATTGATAGCCAGTATGTATTTGCTACAGTACATTTCTTTGTAGTGCAGTGGGTGAGACGAGGTGTGACAGCCTCTACAGGGAAACCTGTAGAACACGCCAAACTTTTGCAAAATCTGCTGGAGGCAGTGTTATTACCTAGTAAAATTGCAGTTTGTAAATATGCAGCACACATGTGAGGGAAAGATCCAGTTGCATTAGGGAATGATTTTGCCTCCAGGGCCCCTCGTCTCAATCCGGTGAAGAAACCAACTGAGCCACAGGTACTCATCAGAATGGCTGGTAATGTGCTGTGCATCTTCTTGAGCCTGTGGACCCAGAGTGGGATGACAGAGAGCGCACTGGGACAGAGCAAACCACACCCAGTACCCGCATGGGTTTTCAACAACTACTGGTGGCAGTTTAAGAACACAACCGCTCATATAAAGAACGAGACCAATGGTTATGCTTGTGATGCCACTGGCTACACATTCTTCTGGACTGTGGCCATATAGCATCACTAAGAGCGAGACAGTTTGTTTGGTTGCCTTAGCAACACATCCAGGAGTAAACGTACTTGGAACACTGCCAACTTTTCAACTCCTCTGAACCTGAATGGAAGGTTGATTCACCAGTAGCCGGGAAGGTGAACTGCTCTGGTATGACAGACCTGCTCGTCTGTCTCAAAGTATCTGACTTGCTGCAGGACATTGAACAGCTAAACGAACTGGAAACAGGCCAATTGGCTATGTGTATGAAGGGCAATGGATTAGTCCAAGTTGGAGATTTATCATGGAATTTGTGCAACATCACCTATTCTTTTGTCTTCTGCAAGAAGGATGTAAACAGAGAAGCCTTTTGTTTACATTTACATCATGAACACTTCTCTAAGCTGGTTGAGGTTTTGAGCCAAGAAGCTCAAAACAGCTTGATCCAATTTCCTTTACAAAGCTTTTTCTGCGGTGACAGCAGGACAGGAGAAGAGTTGTAAATGCAGATAATTCACCAGTTGACTCTAACCAACTTCTCTATGGTCTTAAATCTGGGATCTCCGCCATGCTTCACTGCAAATTCACTAAATGTTGTCCTTGGTGTGAGCTTCGCCTCCTCCATCCATCTCTTTTTTTTTTTTTTTGTGGCTCTTCTCATTTTATTTTGACGTTTGCAAGATTGTCGTCCGCTCCAATGGAGATGAATGTGAAACAAAGAGACATGCTTTGGCACTGATTATATAATGCCTACAGTGAGAAGATTTGGGGGGTTGATAGGAGTCATAAAGAAGGGTGTTGACCAGGCTACAGCTTTGAAGTTAGCTGAGAACCACATGGACAAACAATGAAGTCAACTGATGTGTTTAAATGCCAATGTCTGTATACAGTTGGATTGTAGTGACATATGATTTTTGAGAATGATGATTCTTCTTGTTTGACTTTTGACATTCAGTTGTTTACTTGCAGAAGTACATAATGAATCACACGACAAGAGTAGATGCACCACAAGGCTGGATAGCTTGGTTAATGTCTGGTCCTTGGTGGCATCTTCTTTTGAAAATATTAATTCCTGTTTTTGGACTGTTGACATTGATTTGCTTATGTATAGGATGCATTTTACCGTGTATAAGGTCAATGCTAACTAAAATGATTCCTAATAAATTTGTTAATTATGTACTTTTATAACAATATGAATTGACTGAAACAAATGACATGTAAGAAGTCTGTGTATAAATGACGCCTGCGCTGAAAATGTCAAGCACGAGGTGCATGGCTAAGAATATTCTACACAGGAATAATTTGGAGCATAGAAATCACAACACAGGAGGGGAATGTGTTGTGCTGACCTTCCATCGAAGCACTTGTTTGTTGTTTTGCTTTGTTGTTTTAGTTTATTGTGTTTGGTGATTATCCTCGGTGGGGGTACGCTTCAGGGTTTGGTGGGAGACTGTACCCCTGGTCTGCAGCCTACTGTTAGAGTGAATTGTTAAATGTTGTCATTTCTATGCTTGCCAACTCTGATGAAAGGGATTCCACTGTCCTTCCCCCCAGATTCTCGAGGTTCTGGGTGGGGGGCTGTAATGTTTTATTGCAGATACATCCTATCTGGAAGATCTGCTTCTTGTGATGTTGCTCCTGCTTTTATGACCCTTTGGTCAGCAGGAGGTAACACACACACATTCTTACACACACACACACACACACACACACATTCTCACATAACACACATTCTCACATAACACACACACAGACATTCTTACTTAGATACAGAAGTTCACACATATACATACAATGCCTTGTCTTAGAACCATGTGGGCGTGGCTTTGCTCTGATGTGTTTTGTGTGAACTGTCTCTCAATATCGATTGATTGACTGTCTTGTTTTCTTCATGATGAATAAGTCTCTAGAATTAGCGGGGCTTGTGGAAACACAGACCCAACACCTACCCTTGAATTTGCGTTTCAAGTTGCCTAGAGCCCGGTACACCACTGAAGATAAGTAAAGTTTTATTGGTTTTTAGCATTTTAGGTTGGAAGTTGCTCATAGTAAACCAGTGGCACAAAACTTGGCAAGAGGTTTAAGTCCATTATGGTCTTATGGTGAGGCAGGTAGGTCGTTTTTAAGTTGGCATAGTGTGTACACCGTGTGTGCATCTGTCTGTGTCGCTGGATGCTAATAACATCCTCATGAGATGAGTGTTTTGTGCTGTGACCTTTAGTGTTGTGGGGAATATGGCTACTTTTGTTGGATCACTTGTGAGTGTTGTTGGCCAGGTGATGGCAATAACACAGAGGGGTGCTCAGCCACCCTTGATGTGATCGTTGTGTGGCCATAGCTCTCCATTTTGTGGTGGGTCACTAGTATGCTTGCTTCACTGAACCTTGGATTAAAGTAACTTGTTGTGGTATAGGGCCACTGTATGTGACCATTTGTGTGATGGAGACACCAGATCACTTGGTTGTGATTATTTGTTGCTACTCTTCGTTTTGTGTTGTAGCAGGTCAAGTAATCATTTTGGGTTTGTGACTGTTGTGCTCTTTGTGTTGGTCACATGTTACTTTTTGTGTGTTCAGTGTGGCAACTTCAAATCCTCATGCAGGGGCATCCATGCTTAAAGCCCCTATCTCCTCAATGTTTTCAGCTGGTGCTAATTGGCCACACCTAGTCAGGTGTGGATAAAAACATACCTGAGGCAAGCTTCCCAAAGAGCTCACTTGTCTTTAGCTTGGGGGCACCAGCCATTTTAGCCAGACTGTGATGCCATTGTAAGATTAATACCTCTTCCTATTTACACTCTGGTATTTGTCTCCTTTACGTTGCGGCCTCGACCCGGGTCGTAACAAGTGGCTTGCAGAAGTATTCGGCCCCCTTGAACTTTTCCACATTTTGTCACATTACAGCCACAAACATAAATCAATTTTATTGGAATTACACGTGAAAGACCAATACAAAGTAACAACCAAGCAACAAAACAACCTAAAGAGCCAATTCGGAGCCAAAAGAGCCGGCTCTTTTTAGTAAGCCGGCTCTTTTGGCTTACTAAAAAGCTGGAGCTGGAGCTGTTTTGCAAAGAAGAATGGGCAAGGATTTCAGTCTCTAGATGTGCAAAGCTGGTAGGGACATAACCTAAAAGACTGGCAGCTGTAATTGCAGCAAAAGGTGGTTCTACAAAGTATTGACTCAGGGGGCTGAATAATTACACACACCCCACTTTGCAGTTATTTATTTGTAAAAAATGTTTGGAATCATGTATGATTTTCGTTCCACTTCTCACTTGTACACTAGTGATGGGATTTCCGGCTCTTTTAAGAGAACCGGCTCTTTCAGCTCGACTATACCTACTACTATACTATACTATACCATTACTTAACTCACCAGATGGCATTCTCTGAGACTTAGTCCTCTTCCCCAAATTGAAATTCCTGCAGAATTCAGTGTTGAGGTGCAAATGGTCAGTGTGATAGTGATGGGATTTCCGGCTCTTTTTAGAGAACAGCCGGTTCTCTAAAAAGAGCCGGCTCTTTCGACTCCGAACTGGCTCTTCAGGTTGTTGTGTCGCTTTAATTAATTTATTATTAACAATAATATAAAATTATGCTCAAAAGAAATTACTAATGTAAAAAAAAAAAACATGGTTCTATTTATGTTTATATATAAATATATGTGGTGGCCCCTAGGACAAAACACGTACAAACTCCAAAAAGCACGTACAAATTCCAAAACACATTTCTAGCGTTAACTGAACTTCCAAAACAGAGCTACCTAGATCACTTAAATCACACAATTGAAAGCATATGTGTATTATTTGTGTATTTATACACAAGCACTCATATATATTCAAATAATTAAAAACAAAAAGTTCATTTACCTGTTACTACCACACACCAAATCCGGTCGTTGGTACTTGCTGGCTTGTGTAGCCACTAGGTAACAAAAGCTCAAAACTGCGCCTAGCATTCTGGAGCACTTCTGTTGTCTTTTGTACGTGTTTTGGAGTTTTTACGTGCTTCGGAGTTTGTACGTGCTATGGAGTTTTTCTGTGTTTTGGAGTTTTTTCGGGTTTTGGAGTTTGTACATGCTTCAGGGTTTGTATGTACTTCAGAGTTCGTACGTGTTTTGAAGTTTGTACATGCTTTGTCTCTAGGGGCCACCGTAAATATACTTTTATTTATTTACTCCACATAAAACGTAATAAATAAATCTTATTATACAAAAACCAACTGTTCACATTTCAACTTTTAGCTATTTAAATTTTCAGTTTTTTCCTTTTAAACTAATTTAAAGTGAAGCAACATAAAACACTGCAAGCCACAACACAATTAAATATAAATTAAAATATGAAAACAAAAAGAAGATGCACATTCTCCGTTATATGGGCCTGCATGAATAAACTTTCTGAATCCTTTATCATCTGCAACTGAAAATAGTTGTGGATGATTACTATACCTTTCTAATGTGATGTTGTTGTCCCTGGCTCTCTTTCTCTCTCTTTCTCTCCGGCTCTGTTCCTGTGCTACTGCAAGTGTAACTACGCCCCCCCCCCCCCCCCCCCCCTTCCCGGTGTGAGAGAGAGGGTGAGAGAAAGGGAAAAAAACCCCACGGCTCCCAATAAGGAGCCGGCTCGCGTCGTTCACGTCAAAGATCCGGCTCTAGGAGCCGTTTCGTTCGCAACCGACACATCACTAGTAGCCTAGCAGAGGCCCCAGTCCGCGAGATCTTCTACACACATCTCCGGCAGAGCTTCAATAGCATTCCGAGGGAGACTGGGGACATTGAGTCCGAATGGACCACGTTCAGCATCTCCACTGCCGAAGCTGCTGCATTGATCTGCGGCTGCAAGGTAGTTGGTGCCTGTTGTGGTGGTAATCCCTGAACCAAATGGTGGACACCAGAGGTGAAGGGAGCCACCAGGCTGAAGAAGGAGGAGTCCTATCGGGCTTGGTTAGCCTGTGGAACTTCGGAGGCAGCTGACAGGTACTGACAGTCCAAGCGGAATGCGGCTCCGGCAGTGGCTGAAGCAAATGGTACATGGTAAATGGCCTGTATTTTTATAGCGCTTTACTAGTCCCTAAGGACCCCAAAGTGCTTTACACAACCAGTCATCCACCCATTCACACACACATTCACACACTGGTGATGGCAAGCTACATTGTAGCCACAGCCACCCTGGGGCCCACTGACAGAGGCGAAGCTGCAAGACACTGGTGCCACCGGGCCCTCTGACCACCACCAGTAGGCAACGGGGGAAGTGTCTTGCCCAAGGACACAACGACCGAGACTGTCCGAGCTGGGGCTCGAACCAGCAACCTTCCGATTACAAGGCAAACTCCCAACTCTTGAGCCACGATCAAAAACTCGGGTGTGGGAGGAGTTCGGAGAGGCCATGGAAAAAGACTTTCGGACTGCCTCGAAGAGATTCTAGCAAACCGTCAGGCATCTCAGGAGAGGAATGCAGTGCTCCACCTGCACTGTGTATAGTGCTGGCAGAGCGCTGCTGACTTCGACTGAGAACATTGTCGGGCGGTGGAAGGAATACTTTGAGGACCTTCTTAATCCCACTGACACGTCTTCCGAAGAGGAAGCAGAGTCTGGGGATGAGGGGGATGACCCGCCAATTTCCGGGGGCGAGGTCACTGAGGCAGTTAAACAACTCCTTGGTGGCAGAGCCCCTGGTGTGGATGAGGTCCGCCCTGAGTTCCTGAAGGCTCTGGACGTTGTAGGGTTGACACGCCTCTACAATGTTGCGTGGAGATCAGGGGCAGTACCCCTGGACTGGCAGACCGGGATGGTGGTCCCCATCTTTAAGAAGGGGGACCGGAGGGTGTGTTCCAACTATAGGGGGATCACACTCCTCAGCCTTCCTGGGAAAGTCTATGCCAGGGTGTTGGAAAGGAGAGTTCGTCCGCTAGTTGAACCTCAGATACAGGAGGAACAATGAGGTTTTCGTCCTGGTCACGGAACACTGGACCAGCTCTTTATCCTCTGAAGGATACTTGAGGGCGCATGGGAGTTTGCCCAACCAGTATACATGTGTTTTGTGGACTTGGAGAAGGCATTCGACCGTGTACCTCGGGGTGTCCTGTGGGAGGTTCTGCGGGAGTATCGGGTATCTGGCCCATTGCTACGGGCCATTCGATCCCTATACAACCGTTGCAAGAGCTTGGTTCGCATTGCCGGCAATAAGTCAGACTCGTTCCCGCCAAGGCTGCCCTTTGTCACAGATTCTGTTCATAATTTTTATGGACAGGATTTCTATAGTCGCGGAGGGCTTTCACTATGGTGGCCTCAGAATCTCGTCTCTGCTTTTTGCGGATGTTGTGGTTCTGTTGGTTTCATCGGGTGATGGCCTCCAGCTCGCACTGGAATGGTTTGCAGCTGAGCGTGAAGCAGCGGGAATGAGAATCAGCACCTCCAAATCTGAGGCCATAGTTCTCAGCCGGAAAAGGGTGGAGTGCCCACTCTGGGACGGGGATGAGTTCCTGCCCCAAGTGGAGGAGTTGAAGTATCTCGGGGTCTTGTTCGCGAGGGATGGGAGAAGGGAGCCGGAGATTGACAGACCAATTGGTGCTGCAGCGGCAGTGATGCGGGCTGATAATGACCATGAGGAGGAGATTGAGGCTCTCAGTAAGAAACATGCTACGAAAACTGAGGGTCGCCAGAAGTCCAAGGGAAAAGCAAAACAGAACAAACAAATAAAGTGGACAAAGACTGGCTTGTTGAATGCTAGGATAGTGGGACAAATAGAGGAAGAGGACACAACTGGATCAGAAGTCTGTTTTTCTATGCATGTTATTTCCAGTTCTGTGGAGAAGATAGACTGTTTAACTCGTGCCTCTTCCTTGACTGAAAGTAAAAGGACTGTTTCCTCAGAGGCTGTTTATTCAAGCTGAATGGACTGTTCTGTCAGTCACCCTTGAGACTGTTAACTCCGAGACTATGCATTGTTCGGCCACGTCAGGCACCCCAGAGTCTGAATCTCTTCCCAGAGCTTTATCAGAGGCTGAGCCAGTGGCACCTAGAGGTAACAAGATCTGCACAGCCCTTTCCACCTTGGAGGCTAGCCGAGTCGTCTCAGCCTCCAGCCTCCACTGAGAGCTCGGGTGTGCTGACCTAGTCACCTCCATCATCTTCCGAGTGCACTGGTGAGCTCAGTCAGCCAGTCTGTACTGCGCAGCCCCAGCCCTAGCATCCTGAGCCAGCTTTGTGCCCTGTGCAGCTTCAGCCTGCTTCACCTCAGCCAGAGTTCTCTGCACCTGCTGGCCCTGTGTCTGTTCCCACTGGGGGATCAGGAGAGCCACTCCAGCCATCTGTTTTCCCTGGGGGATATTGAGAGCAACTTCAGCCATCTGTGGCTTCCATCCAGTCGCCTGCGGCTTCCACGTCGTTGTCTGTTTGTGCTGGGAGGCCACTCCAGCCGTCTGCAGCTTCCATGCTGCCGTCTGTCTCCGCTGGGTACTCTGAGGAGTCTTTCCGGCCATCTGCAGCTTCCATGCCGCCACCTGTTCCTGCCGGAGGCTTAGGAGAACCCATCCAGCTGTCTGTGCACCACCAGCTGAATCACCTGCAACTGCCACTCTGTCATCTGGGCCAGCGACGTCTCCACCAGAGGTCAGTTCAATTCAATTCAATTCTATCTTGTACAGCACCAAATCAAAACAACAGTCACCTCAAGGCGCTTTATATTGTTAGGTACACCCATAAGCAGTACATTGTGCAATAATTGAAACCAGCCCACTGAAAGACAATTGATCAAAGACCACTGATCACTGATCTGTTTATAAGGTTGGGGAAACCTGCAGTAGGCTGAGACTGAAGAAGTCACTTGGATGAGTGACAAAATGTTTCTCCCACTGAAAATGCTACGTCCAGATGAACAGAATCAACTTTTTGGGAACATCGGCCTTTCATTTGCAGTCATATTATCACGTCTGGACACATCTGGCATCCGGCTGTCGTGAGGAGCATCGGTGGCATGGGCGCTGCTTCCTCCTCGAAGGCAGAACCAATGGGCTCAGCAGAAAATCCTTCGGTGGGCCGGGCAGTGAATCCTCCGGCGGACCGAGCAGAAAGTCCTTCGACGGGCTGGACAGCAAATCCCCTGGTGGGCCGGGCACGTAAGCGGTTGGAGTCGGAGGGTGAAGGTGCAGGATGTTGAGGAGAAAGTCCTGAATTAATGGGTAAAGTGAATCCGGTAGCCATGGGAAGCCAGAAATAAGTTGCTGCAGCCAGCTTGTTACGCCGTGACGATACTCCCTCCTGGAGCCACTGATCCCTGACTGTAGCCACATTTTTCATTGGTCTGGTGCCAAAAATAATACTTTTTTGTTTGTTTTTTTATTTGTTTTTTTTAACAGTTTGGTAACATTACATACATCATTTAGAACCTAAAAGAGGAATTATGGATTTGATCAACTGGTCTCTGAATGCAATTGACAGCCTTCTCAACGAGAAGTCTGGGCTCGGGTGAGCCTGACTGCTGAAGATATCTACCTATTCGGAACCATGATAACAGGGTTCTTGCTGATCGGAGCTGGCTTGGCCCTGGCTTATCGAAGAATTAAGGAAGCGGAACCGGCTGTTCAAACCCCCACAAGGCTGCCTGCTGGGATTGAAATGATGGGACGAGGCGTGAGTTTCTCAAAATGGGTTCATTGAGTGCAGCACGGAGAAGATCTTGGAGAACGCACGGCTGCCGTGAATACTCAGAACAAGACCTCTGAGTGAAAAACTGGATTACATCTGGAGGGGCTAGCTCGAATAACACCTTTGAGCGCAAATTCGATCACATCTTGGGGAAGTGCACTGCGGTCGTGAGTTCTCAGAACCTGCTCTTTGAGCAAAAAGAATGACAACATCACGGAACGTAAGTTTGGATAACATCATAGAAAGCTCACAGCTCTCCAACGGGAGATTGAGAGTTAGAACAGCTAACAGTTGGACTGTTAGAACAGCTTTGAAATTCATATGAGTTGTTCGCACTAAAGTAAAAACCATCATCACTTCATGCGGAGACCCCTTCGGCGCCAGCTGCGGCCTCAAGGCTGGATCTGAACAAAACACCTTGATAACGACTGTGTTTAGACTGTTCCCCCCATTCCATGCAAGGCCACCTGGGTTGGCTGGAAGACTGTTTACTTAGCCTGGCGGGGCAAAGGACACTGTCTCAGCTGAACTCTGGACACACACACACACATACACTGATATGCACACACTGATCCGCCAAATGTCGCCTTGAGGCGACATTTGTTGTGATTTGGCGCTATATAAATAAAATTGAATTGAATTGAATTGAATTGATCCCCCCTCCCTTTCCAAACGCCTTCGATGCTTGTGCCCTACCGGGGAAGATGGCAGTCGACTGGACCAGCGCAGACATGCTGCAGGACCGGATGCGCTGTCTACACCGGCTCTCTCTTACCCTTTACCCGCCCCTGTTGCTTGTCTTGTGTTTCTATGGTGTATTGATAGTCATGTGCTTTTTGTGCTGAGGTGTTTTTTCTGTTATCAAACTGTTCTCCCACTAGGAGCTCAGTCTGAGTGGAGTTTTTTTTCTCCTCCTCTTACCTCATGCTATGTATTTTCGTTGTTTTTTTCCTATCAGCCTACCTTTCTGACATGTCTCCCCAATGTGATGTTTGTGTAAAGTTGGTCAGAAGGTTCCTTTGTAAGTGCGCATGCGCCATTAGCGTGCTGCCTGCTGTAACTCTAATTTCCTTCGGGATTAATAAAGTATTCTAATTCTGATTCTGATTCTGATTATATATGAGTAATTTAGGGCCTAACACAGAGCTCTAAGGAACCCCACAAGTTACCTTCAACTGATTTGATTTTACACCATTGACTTGCACATATTGATGTCTGTCATCCAGGTAACTATTCATCCACTTGTACGCTATCCCTCTCATACCATATCTCTCTAGTTTATTCATTAATGTACTATGATCAGTTGTATCAAATGCCTTTTTAAGTCTATAAAATTATGGATTTGATCAACTGGTCTCTGAATGTTGAATTGACACCCTTTTCTCAACGAGAAGTCTGGGCTTGGGAGAGCCCGAGTGCCCTGGAGGGACTTTCCCTGCCGGATACACGATGGACGGGTGGCAGAAATGGAGGGTCGTGTGCCTGGGGGACTGTCGATCGAGGACGCTGAAGATATCTACCTATTCGGAACCATGATAACAGGATTCTTGCTGATCGGAGCTGGCTCGGCCCTGGCTTATCGGAGAATTAAGAAAGTGGAACTGGCTGTTCAAACCCCCCCAAGGCTGCCCGCTGGGATTGAAACGATGGGATGAGGCGCGACTTCTCAGAACGGGCTCATTGAGAGCAGCATGGTTAAGACCTTGGAGACGCTTACAGCTGCCGTGAATACTCAGAATAACACCTCTGAGCATATATTATATATTGGGTTACATCAAGGAGAGGCCTGCTCAGAATAACACCTTTGAGCGAAAGTTGGATTACATCGTGGAACAGCTAACTGCAGTCGTGAGTTCTCAGAATCGGCTCTCTGAGCAAAAGAATGACAAGACCACGGAATGCAAGTTTGATACCATCATGGTTAAGCTTGCGGTTCTCCAACGGGAGATTGAGAGACCAGTGTCGAGGGGTTAAAGAACAGCTTTGAAATTCTTATGAGTTGTTGCAAAAGAAAAATTACCATCATAATCCGGCTACCCCTTCGGCGCCAGCTGTGGGCTGAAGGCTGGAGCCGAACAAAAACTCCCTGATAACGACTGTGTTGAGTCTGTTCCTTCCCATTCCAAGCAAAGGCCACCTGGGTTGGCTGGAAGACTGTTTCTTAGCCTGGCAGGGCGAAGGACACTGTCTCAGCTGAACTATGGACATGCAAACACATACATATACTGATACTGATAAGCACTCACTGACGCATCACCCTCCCTACCCCGGATCCAACGCCACCTCCAACGCTTACCTCCCCCCTGATGTGGACATTGGGTCAGCTGGAGGCGCAGTCAAAGATTGCAGCGGTTCCAGATCAGATGTACACACTGGAACACTTTCCCATGTTGCTTGTCTGTGTTTATTGTGCTATGGTGTGTTGATATCTGTGCATTCCTGTATTATCCTTTTGTGTTACACATTTTGATGTTTTTTTCCTCGCTACTTAGCGTGACCTGTCTCCCCAATGTGATGTTTGTGTATTGTATGTATGGTCGACAAGGTCTGTCATCTCGGTTGTGGGCAAAAGACCTGCAACTGATAAATAAAGGCTATCTCATCTCATCATCTCATCTATAAAAACACCAACAGTATATTTCTTATTATCTAATGTAGTAGATATCCCTTCGACAAGTTCCATCACTGCCATCAAAGTGGACCATTTTGCTCTAAAGCCAAATTGGGTATCACCTAAAAGATTATGTTTCTCAATATATTTATCAAGTCCTTAAACAAACAATTTTTCTAAGATTTCTGAGAACTGCGGAAGTTGTGATATTGGTCTATAGTTGGTAAATTGACACCTCTCTCCATTTTTATGGATGGGAAAAACGTTTGCTATTTTCATTTTTGAGGGAAACATACCAGTTGGAAAGGACAGGTTACAAATGTATGTGAAAGGTTGCACTATATATTCTATAACAGTTTCAAGTAATAGCATATCAGTGTTTTCACAATATCAGGTATTTCTCTATGACTTACAGCACCAATAAACATGGAGGACAAATTTTGAGTAATATGTTTATTATTTCATTATTATTTCTTGGCTCTGGTATTTCTTTTGGTATATTATAGCCAACATGTACAAAGAAATCATTAAATTCATTTGCATTAAATTAAAGCATTCTTTCCCCTTTTGCATTGTTTCTTTTCTTTTAAAAGGCAAATGAAACCCTTTCTGGCAGTGGAGGTTATATTTGTTACACATATACCTTAATTTAAATCGCTCACATGACGCATGTAAAAATGCACTTCTGTCTTTTACAGAATCCTTCTGCGGGGGGCAAAAGTATTTCCACTTGTGTGACACAGGAAAACATTTTGGAGCACAGAGAAAATCTAACCACTGTGGGGTAGTGTTTCTCTTCATAAGAATTTGGCTACACCCACAAATACATTAATAAAGAAAAGATCATAAAAATAATGTGCACTTTCACCTCACTTCTCTTTGCTTGGACTGAAATGTCATAGTACATGGACTTCTACTGTGTGGACGTATAAAATAAATGCAGATCTCAATGTTTTTTTTGTTGCAAACTCTCAGTAAATAGTGCTCCTATTCAGTAATATTGTTTACAGTTCTAAACAGCTGTACTCTCTGCAGCACTACCTAAAATTAATAACCTTAGTCGAGAAGTAAATTAAGTGTGTTTTGACCTGTAGCCTAATTTCTTAGTCAATTAGATACCATGCATGAGAACTTAATCTATCATTACAGTGTGCAGATGTTAAATAATCACTTATTCAAAAACTTCAATAGAAAATACATTGCTCATAAAGTTGCACATTCAGATGACATTAATCTTTGTGAGGTCCATAACTTCCTATATAATCACCTGAAAAAGAACATTTTCACAGGAATCTGCTGCAGTCCCCCCCTCCCCCCCCTCAAAAAAAAAAAAAAAAAGGATAGTCGAAACAAAACAAAAATTGCAGTACGCCCTTCCTGCTTCCATAGGAGTTAGGGGGTAGTGCTGCTAATCAAATTCACTTGATTAACTGATTATCGTCAAGTGTCTGATGGTCTGGAGGATTCAGATGTGCATTGACACAATGCCACAATATTCCTAGAGGTGAATGAAAACTGACACCAAGGTCAGGCTGTGCAATGTACAGAGATACTGAAAATAAAGAGCTACATCTCAGACTCTACAAGCCTTGTTAACATGTAGAAAGAAGATGCATCTGAACAAACCACAAGACTCTTGGATCGGTGTCCTAAATCCAGATGTTCACCATGGCAGCGAAACTGCACTATTGAAGTTCTGAATCATCTTCTTATGACCTTTGACAGTGGAGTCTTTGTGCTTGTCCTGTTAGACCTCAGTGCAGCATTCAGTACCACTGATGATAACCTTTTAATACAGAGAAGAGAATACACTGTTGTTATTAAGCTGCAATTTTGAGCCATATCTATCAGATAGATTCCAATTTGTTCTAGAAAATGGGAAGTCTTCTTCACACACAAAAGTTAGTCATGGAGTTACACTGTGTTCTGTGTTGGGATCACGCTTTTTTAACATTATACCCACTTCCGTTCAGCAAGATTATCAGAAACCCTGTGCATATTTTCACTGCTGTGCAGATGATACCCATCTTTATTTGTCCATCAAGCCAGATGACACAAATCAATTAGTTGAGACTTCCTTGAAACATGTTTACAGTAAACATGTTACTTAATTCTGATGGAATTATTTTGGTCTCCAGCAACACTGTGAGAAATCTTTTAGTCATTTTTGATCAGGATTTGTCCATCAGAGCCCATATCAAACAAATATGTAGGGCTGTTCTATCATCTGCACAATATCTTTAAATTTACCTCCTGTCTCAGATTGATGTTGTAAAACTAGTTCATGAGCTCATTACTTCTTGGCTGGACGACTTTAATTCATTATTATCAGATTGTTGTAAAAGTTCTGTGAAAAGCTTCAGTTGATTCAAAACACCGTACTGAGCCTGCTAACAAGGGCGAGAAAGAGTGGCCATGTTTCTCCTCTATCACCTTCTCTTCCTTAGCTCTCTACTAAATCCAGAATTTAATGTAAAATCCTTTTCCCCACATACAAAATCTTGAATAATCAGGCCCCATCATATCTTAAAGACCTCATAGTAGCTTATAATCCTAACAGAACACTTCACTCTTAGACTGCTGGCTTACTTGTGGTTCTTAGAGTTTCTAAAACTAGAATGGGAGGCAGAGCCTTCAGCTTTCAGGCCCCTCTCCTGTGGAACCAGCTTCCATTTTAGATTCAGGAGATACACATCATGCCACTAATCAGAAGGTCGGTGGTTCGATCCCAGGCTGCCTGGGTGCATGCCAAATATCCTTGGGCAAGATACTAACCCCATGTTTGCCTACTGGTGGTGGTCAGAGGGCCCGGTGGCACCAGTGTCCGGCAGCCTCGCCTCTGTCAGTGCGCCCCAGGGCAGCTGTGGCTACAATGTAGCTTGCCATTGCCAGTGTGTGAATGTGTGTGTGAATGGGTGAATGACTGAATGTAGTGTAAAGCGCTTTGGGGTCCTTAAGGACTAGAAAAGCGCTATACAAATGCAGGCCATTTACCATTTACCATCATCTCCAGATTCTTTCCTTTTTCATTAAGTTTTTTACTAGGATTGGATCAGGTGACCCTAACCAATTTCTTAGTTGTGTTGGTATTGGCTCAGACTGCTGTGGACTTGTTCATTGAGCACTTTTTCTCCATGTGTGTCTTTTCACTCTCCACATGTTTATATACTACTCCAGCATGTTATTTACTTTTTGGACCATAAGGTGCACTGGATTATAAGGCGCATTAAGCGAAACAAAACAGTCAGATAAGTCAAACTTTACTCAACTCATTCTTTGTACCATTGATTCATTAATGTTGAATTCTCTCAAAGCTGCTTTATTCCCAGTATAGTAGTATATAGTTGCAGTATATTAATGACAAGCTTCGTATTGTGGATGGATGGACTTTCCCACCACTGCAAACCGCTTGCTCTTAGGATGTTGTCTGATTGTTGGAGTTTTCCCTTGAATACAGTAATTTGGTATAGACTAGAACAATGACTGTCCTAATCTACACCATTACCCAACTCGCCAGATGTGGCTCTCTAAGACGTCTCTAAGAACTCCTCTGCATAACAAAGTATTCTAGAGTCACCTATGTCATCGGAATCTAGGTGTTGCAATGGATCAGTCAAAGTCCAGACCTCAACCTGATTGAAATACTGCAGCAGGACCTTAAGAGAACTGTGCATAAATGAACCCCTGCAAACTTCAGCGAACTGAAACATCATAAAGAAGAGGAGGCCAAAATTTCTCCACAACAAAATCAGAGAAAGATAAATGTAAACAGAAAACGTCAAGCTACTATTGCTAAAACTAGTACAATCTACTGAATCGTGGAGTGTACTTAGTTTTTCAAAGGACTGCTAAGAGTCCTTTTAAAGTGAATATGCAAGCCTGATTTAGATACCAAACAGTAAACACCACACTGTATTGATAGTAATACAATACCACTTGTGCCGCAGGTGCGCCATGTGCCTCTGGGTACACAAATACCTAACATAGTCACCACACCCTGTGCGCCTTATGCCTTATCTGGTTGATTGCCCTTTTGCCCATGGACCACTAATTATCCTATAATGCAAACAGTAGAGATGCTCTGAGTGCCAGGTGCTGTTAAACTATAATTGTATGTAGTGAGTGAATAAGAGGAATTTCTTCATCATGGAAACAAACAAAAAAAGAGTAGTCAAGCAAGTGCAAGGTCACTAAATTGGGTACACAAAAAAGAAGTAACTGCTGTGGTGTTTAAGAGAAGCTGTTAATGTAGAAGTCTGTGGGTTTACTCTGGTTGCATTGCAGCTTCTTGTGCCAGTTTATGTTTGCAGTCAGCACTTAATTGAATGATGGTATTGAATGTATGCATATTCCTGCATATAATGCAATGTGCTTGCCATTTAAAGTCACAGTGCACCAAATGGTGCTGGCTCAAAAAATAAGAAGAAAAAAGCTGTTGAATGCACTTTTACAAAAACACATAAAGTGCCTATATTACAAATGCAAGACCATGCCTTACCAGACTTAAGGGCAATTTAGAATATATTTACAACAGAAAAGTTCCCCCTGATAAGTTGAATTTCATCTGGATAACCTGTGTAACTTTACAGTTACTGTCCCAGTCTATACCATTACTTAACTCACCAGATGGCATTCTCTGAGACTTAGTCCTCTTCCCCAAATTGAAATTCATGCAGAATTCAGTGTTGAGGTGCAAATGGTCAGTGCGATAGTGATGGGATTTCCGGCTCTTTTTAGAGAACAGCCGGTTCTCTAAAAAGAGCTCTTTCGACTCCGAACTGGCTCTTCAGGTTGTTGTGTCGCTTTAATTAATTTATTATTAACAATAATATAAAATTATGCTTAAAAGAAATTACTAATGTAAAAAAAAGTGGTTTTATTTATATATGTTTATATATAAATATATGCGGTGGCCCCTAGAGACAAAACATGTACAAACTCCAAAAAGCACGTACAA
Organism: Neolamprologus brichardi; assembly: GCF_056152115.1. Classification (NCBI taxonomy): domain Eukaryota; kingdom Metazoa; phylum Chordata; class Actinopteri; order Cichliformes; family Cichlidae; genus Neolamprologus; species Neolamprologus brichardi. The sequence goes on along the minus strand of NC_142104.1, from coordinate 22,162,918 downwards.
ATTCCAAAACACATTTCTAGCATGAACTGAACTTCCAAAACAGAGCTACCTAGATCACTTAAATCACACAATTGAAAGCATATGTGTATTATTTGTGTATTTATACACAAGCACTCATATATATTCAAATAATTAAAAAAAAAAAGTTCATTTACCTGTTACTACCACATACCAAATGCGGTTGTTGGTACTTGCTGGCTTGTGTAACAAAAGCTCAACACTGCGCCTAGCATTCTGAAGCACTTCTGTTGTCTTTTGTACGTGTTTCAGAGTTCGTACGTGTTTTGAAGTTTGTATGTGCTTTGTCTGTAAGGGCCACCGTAAATATACTTTTATTTATTCACTTCACATAAAATGTAATAAATAAAATCATATTATACAAAAACCAACTATTCACATTTCAACTTTTAGCTATTTAAATTTTCAGTTTTTTTCTTTTAAACAAATTTAAAGTGAAACAACACAAAACACTGCAAGCCACAACACAATTAAATATAAATTAAAATATGAAAACAAAAAGTAGATGCATATTCTCTGTCATATGGGCCTGCATGAATAAACTTTCTGAATCCTTTATCATCTGCAACTGAAAATAGTTGTGGATGATTACTATACCTTTCTAATGTCGTTGTTGTCCCTGGCTCTCTTTCTCTCTCTCTCCCTCTGGCTCTGTTCCTGTGCTACTGAGTGTAACTACCGCCCCTCCCCCCTCTTCCCAGCGCAAAGCACAAGGCTCACATGCGGAGTGAAGCGGGAAAAAAGTGCCAGAGAGAGGGTGAGAGAAAGAAAAAAAAAAAACCCACGGATTTTGTCGGTCACTTCAAAGATCCTGCTCTGTTTCGTTCGTGACCAACACATCACTACAGTGTGATCCAGGGTGCGATTCAAAACATAACAAGGGTGCTGGAGACGCCACACTTCATAAGAATATCCTTTAAGAGGGATAATGGACTCATGAAATGTACCTATAGTTTCTGCTTTTTATTTTTCACAGTTGTGAAACTTTTTGATCGCACTTTGTGTAAGCATTAAAACCTAACACAGGCAGTAAATCATTTGAAACTCACTTGGTCATTAAAATGTTAAATTTCACTATTAGCCTTATTCTTTAGAATTGTAGTTTTTCCCAAATTCAGCAGGCCAAGTCTAGCTGATTAGTTATTTACAACATGCCCACATTTTAATGACACACAGACACACAAAGCACTTCAGGGAAAAGCTGTGGTCTGCAAAACAGTTTGGCAGGAGCTGTTGGCGGTTTACTGTTTTCTTGCTCAAAGCTCTTTGATGGGAGTTGTTGATTTATGCTTCGTTAGAGTGCTTTCCTGTCTCTTGCACATTTAACAGACAAGATGATAAAAAAATAACCCTAAAAACAACAATATGTAATCCCTTTAAAACAAGGAGTCTTTGACCCTGCCTTCACAGTATTAGTTTTCCCTTAATCGTCATATTTCTGAGGTTTGAAAGAAAAAACATGCACACTTTAAAAAAATACATTTATGTGTGATTGTTGTCATATGATTTGAAACTAATTCTCGCTATATGTTTACAATGATATCTACATTTATTGACATCCTCCACTGCATGCACAGTTACCTGGCTCATCCATGCATGTATAATGCAATCTCAACTGAACTCTGTACGTAGTAAATCTACTTTGACAAGTACACACCTAGTCAATTATCTGTCAGGGCAGATTAGTGAGCAAAACTACTGGTGCCCAGTCACTACATTTAAAGTGTAAAGTAGTTGAAGCAGAATGACATGTGCTTATTCCCATTTTGGTAAATCACATACTTTCACTACATTACCTGTTACATCCAAGATAAAAATCTTACATAATAAATATATTATATAAAAGACTGCACCTGGATGTGTTACTGTGCTATAAACACAATATTTTGCAAATATTGTGGACTTTACTCTTGAGAAGTTTTCATGCTTATATGCAATTGAAAGGCTGAAGAAGCAGCTGGCTATGCACAGCAGCACAATCATGCAAGAAAATTTGCAGCCGTGCTGGTCCTCCATGCATATGTGAGCACTTTTACCTGACCTTTGTGTGTGTGTGTGTGTGTAGTGGGGGAGTGTGCAGTGGTTGGCTGCCTGATGCGGTGGTGCAGGTTTCAGTGTTACACAGGCCGGGCCCAGTGCTGCAGGTTGTCCGGTAGGGTGCCTGCCGAGCTACAAGCATGCTGTTGATGTCAGGAGCAGAGGAGAGGAACGTGAGGAATGGCTGAAAACTGACGGTGATCTCCCGCAAGGAAACAAACCGGGACGCAAACGTCCGCTATGTTTAGCTGAAGACCTGACTGCCCCCCGGACCAGCCTTTCAGCGACGCACTAACAAGCACTGCTAGTGTTTTTCTTCTTCTTTTCTTTTACAGAGGGGGGTTATTTAATGGGACAGCGAAAACGCAAAAAAAACGCAAGGTACGCTACCGCTCCTGTCGCCAGCAGAGCTACTTTTATTTTCACGGACTAATACGACACACGGGTTGAGAAATGTTTCCCACCAAGGTAAACTGGCCGTCTTCGAAGGCAGTGTTTGTGTTTTGAGCTAGCTAAACGCTTTTGTGGGTACATTTTTTTGCTTTTTGTTTTGTGTGGTCGGGGTTGTGAATGTATGAAGTGTTTGAACCGCTGGGGTTTTGTTTTGAAAAGCGTCGGTTAGGCTTCACCTCTTCATGGTTCACAACCTACCAAACCACATGAGAAGAAGACGACGTCCGGAGTAGATTAAACCGCAAACAAAGGCCCCACTTCTCCCCCCCGTCTCCCGTCGCTGCCACCTGAACCGAAGAGGAGAAAATGCGTGTGGATCTGTTTTGGGTCTGTTTGTGGTGTTTGCTTCGCCCCGGTGCCACCGGTCAAGGGCAGTCGACGGCCGTTTGTTCGCTCTCATGCAGCTGCGATGAAGATGGGGGTGCAGACTGCTCCGGGAGAGGGCTGACCGCCGTCCCAACCGGGCTCAGTACTTTCACCTACTACCTGTAAGTGACAACCAAGCATCTATGATGAAACACAAGCTATTTGCACACTTAAAAACTGCCTCATCGTTTACTGAACTGTGTTTACGACGTAAGTGAGTGATGGCCATTGAACATCACAGGGTAAACTTAGTGCAGATGGAGGGAATGTCCTGCCGTGGATGTTAGGATTTCAGACTTACAAAGGCTGACCTGTTATCTAATGCATCACAACACTCAAAAGCTTGGCGTAGTTCAGAAACAAACTATACACAGCTAAATCTTCAGGGTTTATCACTATTATAGCATCAGTTTAGCAGCACAGCCTCCATTAATGTTGTAATGACATGTGTAATGATTGCAGCTAATAACTAACTAGATTATCAGTTATTATTTAAAACAGGGAATCAGCTGATAGATGGATCTGCATAAGCTGTTTTCAGAAAAGGTGAATAAAGTCATTTTTAAGCACAGGTTGAAACTTTTTGCTTGGTTTGCCACTAAAAGTGGTTCCTTATGAGAAAATATCTGCTATTAATCATAGAGTGAAAGCAGTAGACACTGAGAAGTGAAAGATGTATGATGCTACTATGAAGCTTCTCACGATACATTGATTCTGCAATACTTGATCTAATGCAAAACTGTCATCTATGGTGCATGACAACATAAAGGAAAAAGGAAAACACACTGCAAAGAAATGAAATACACATATTTACCTATTTGCGATTGTTATGGTTAAATACTGCCCAGCTTTAGGAAGTCTTTTTAAAGTGCATTTGAACTCGGTGATGTCTGACTTTTGCCATGATCAATGAAATGTTCTCCAGGGGGGTGGCTGTGGCTCAGGAGGTAAATTGGAAGGTTTTGTGGTTCGATCCCTGGATCCCACAAAATACTGAATCCAGAGTTACCCCGATGCATCAGTCAGGGGTGAATGTTGGGTTAAAAGTGTTTGTATGAATGGGTGAATGAGGCTTGTTGTAAGAAAGCACTTAGAGTGTTCAAATTGAGTAGAAAAGCGCTACAAAACCACTGTCCTTTTAGGGGCCAAATACAGTTAGTTTCTCTTGATTTATGCTTTACCTGAACCATGGGTAACCTCCGTCTTACTCTCTGTCTTTTGTAATCTGTGCAGACTGCATGGACAGTCTATGTGGAAATATTATATTTAAACAATTGGTTTAGCTCCTGACGTGTACACACAAGTATGACAAATATATTTAAAATAAATCCTCCAGGTAAAGCCACAACTTATCCAACTGTTTCTCTAAAGGTTTTTGTGGGTAAAATGACTGAATCACCGAGTAATGCACCAAAGTGCTGTGATCACAAATAGGGCTAGATTTGGGTGAGTAATGCATGGATGGTAGCCAGCAGTGTCTTGTTCCCTCTACTGTAAGATTGAAACAATAAAATAAGGAGTCAAGCCTGTTCCTTTATCACATTCTCACAGCAAGTCTGGCTATGTTTAACTGCTGCACTCATTTTTACAACAGTTGAGCAAATAGAGACCAGGTAGGTTTGGTCTTTTATGGAGCAGTGCAGATACAGTTGATGACTGGCCCACTAAGAAAGAGTTTGTGTCACAACTTCTGGGTAATCACAAACTAAAGTAACTCTTTAGTCACTGACTCTGCCAGTTCCCGCGTGAAAAACACACTCGAGCTTCACACATGCGAACAGCCATTTTGAGTTTGGGCTTGTTAAATGTGCAAAAGTGCATGCGATTTTCAGAAAAGTGTAGAGGCTTGTTTGTTGAAACCTTTGTGCTGCTTTGCTGCCTTCTAAGAATGGCGGCCAAAGCCCTGCTGCACCAGGACAGTGTACCACTTGAAATTTCCATTGTTGAAGGTGTGAGGTGAACTAAACAGAGGGGAAATGGTTGCATGGCGCATGAGGCTTACAGCTGAACCTCTCGGCATACTTGCTCCTCTGGGTAAAAACAAAATAAAAGGTTCACCACTATATTATGACATCTGAATTACAATATGGTGCAGTGTTTTCACAGAAAAACACTGCTGCTCTCCATGCTACTCTGTTGGCTAGTTTTATGCCAAAAAGGAAAACACTGTGTTGTTTGCGAGCTTGTGGTGTCTTTGGTTCTCATAGTTTGTCCTACTCATAGCAATCTAAATGCTCTGTGACACATTTTAAACCGCTTAATGTATTCATTTGAGACTTAAAGTATGTGAAAGGTTGCTTGTCCCCCTCTCTTTTTTTCCCTTCCTGGTGTCTTGAACTTTAGTTGTCCTCTCTTACTCCCTCCGTCTTTTGTATGTGGAGCAAGGGGGGGTTAGGGATCATGATGGATTAGTGAGACATATTGCAGCTGCAAGGCCTCCTTTTCTCGGGGCTAATGCACCCACAATGGCCCGCTGAAGTGTAAAGGAAATGTCTCATATGAGCGTTTTGTCACTACAGTAAGGGCCATTTGTTTATCATGTGTTTAGAATCAGAAACACTCCAAAAGTAGAACCTTTTATATCCAGGCTGGTGGGTTCCAGCATCAGGAAAGAAGGTGTGTGAAGAAACAAACACAAGTGTGCTCGCTCACAGCAGCAGATTCAGCGCCCAAAGGTAAGGAAATGATCTCAATGTTGTGGAATAGTGTATCGTTGTCATGAAGGAAAAAATAAACGTAGTAATGGGAGACAACGCATTTTTACAATAAATCATATGACATTGTTGGCGTGGACTCTTACCTTCAGCCCACAGGGGCTTGAGTTTTGGCTTCTATAATGGAACCAGGCCTGTCACAGAAAAACAGATGGAAGAAGAGGCCCCTCAGCCAGTGACAAGGCAAACACTCTTGTAGTGTACCTGTCACAGAGTGTCCACATAAGTTTCTCTTTTGCTACAGTGTCTGCACAAACGTGTGTATTTTAAGCAAGCATAGAGGCATTGTTAGAGCTGATATCTCAGTAATGTTAGGTCCTTTCATAGCGTGAGGGTGCCTGAGACTTGGGAGGGGAATGGAGGGGTGGCGTCATGGGTCTTGTACTCTGCTGGTAGAGCTTGCCGACTTCACCACTGGTGCCCTCAATCCATTTTTAACTGAATGATACTTTTGTTCTTGGTCAGCAGAGGTGAAAGGAGCCAGTAAGTAGTTCCTGCTTCCAAACAGGATGAGCTGTGGAGGGAAGAATATCAACATCTTCTCTGAGTTCTTTACACTGAGCTTTATTGGTATACCTATTTCCGTCCTCCACCTGCAAAGCTTCAAACGTTCAGAGATTTTTCAGAAATTCTCTTCAAAACTCTACAAGAAACTCAGGGTTTCAGATTTTTTACTTAAGTGTCTGGTCTTCTAGAATGTCAAAGAGAGATAACTGGAAGAGGTTTTAGGGTAACTCAAAAGGATGTGAGACCACATCCTTGAAAATTAATCTAATCTGTGGCAGGTGATATGCAAATGACAGTCTGGGAAATCAGTTTAGGGGTGGCACTTAGGTAATATGGTGGATGTTAAATGATTGGATTCAGCTGCCTCTCCAGTAGATCTCTTGTCCTGTGGATGGACTTGAACTACAGCTGTTAGCCTGGTAGCTTACCCACCAACTAGTTGGTGGATTAAGTACTTCAATACTAAAACGAGTCATCCACCATGCTTTGTTGGCCATTAATATACCAGAGCCACTAGTTTGTCTCACACATACACATGAAATGCTTATCATCAGGTTGTCTATTTGCTGTCGTGCTAAATTATTGTGAAGTGTTCTCTAGAATTAATCTAATTGTATGTTTTGTGTTCAGTATCTTGAACTGTTTAACAACCTTAATTATATGTTATGAGTGAATTACGAGGCTCCACATCACTGATGTAATGGAGTCATTTGTGAAGGGTGATACTTAGTTTTCTTGTAAAATAATTCAACCAGTGAAGTAGAGACCAGTCATTTAAAATTCTCAAAAAGTAATTAATTTACCAGATTAAAGTAAAAAACAAAACAAAAAACCAAACGTTCAGTGGAGCTGTTTTGACTCTCTATTTGTTTTTCCCCATAATAGTTGCAGTTGCCTTTAATTGGGCTCATTTATTTTAATATTTTTAACATTAAATGACCAAATGTTTAAGAAAACATGAATGATTCATGGCCACATTTAACTGTTAATCTGAGATTCTAACTACAATTAAAAATTTTTTACCTGAAATTGTGGTTCGTTGTTTTTTTTTTTTTTATCACTCCAACAGCATTTGCAAAACTTGACAATCAGTTACTGCCCTGTGCAATAGTTTACAATATAACAGTTTAACTGCAGTGTTGCTGTGCAACCTGCGCCATAGCTCAGAGTAATACCCTCATAAATGCCATCGCATATCTTTATAACAGGATGGGCTTTTGTGCACATTTTCAGTTCTTCTTCCAGAAATTGGTAGGTCAGTAGTACATTAGTTACATTTAATTTATTGTTCTAAAAGCTGTATTTTATTTTTTCTGTAGCCCATTAAGGACTGTCTGACACTTTATTCGTTCTAACTTTGCTAGGATAGAGCACGACTCTCCCTTTACCTTTTAATTTCTGTAATTTTACACATTTACTTCTTACAGCCAAAACTCATTGCACACTTTAGGTTGCGGGCCAAACAAGATAAACATTTATTGAACACACTAAAACAATGTTTTTTAAACATAAATATGAATAAAAACAGACAGGAATATTATTCCAGAATAAATAAACTTAAAAAAATAAACTTTAACTTTAAATATTTTGCTCTTCATAAAAATATATCCTGTCAAAATTATGCAAGTTAGAAATATGAACATGCTGCCAAAACCCCCCGAAAAAAAATAAATGAAAGCATACACAAGGTTCGAGCCGCATGTAGACGGAGCTGGGGCATTGCTTCAGGAATGGAACTAATAAACTGGGCGGGCCATTCAGTGTTGTACTTTGCCTTGAGTGTACCATTACACTGCAGCTCCATCTGAATCTGCACAGGTGCAGTTTCCACATAAATGGGTTGCGAAGCAGCTCGAAATTCTCTTTTTGTGCTTCAAAGTCACCAAAGCACCGTGCGAACTCAGTGCACTCAGTTTATCAGCAAAGTGCGCATTTGGGAACACTGTTGCGCTGACTTGGTTCAACATTACTTGGCAATAGGGAAAGTGAGGCAAGTTGTACTGGTGCATTTGTGATAGCTTCACTTGAAATGCCTTCACCGCATCATACATGCCATGTCCATGAACTGACAGATTTCCTTGCTGAACTCAAAAACTTGATTGAGAACTTTTCCCCAACTCAGCCAGCGGACCTCTGTATGATGAGGAAAGTCGGCAAACTCTGAATCTATTTCCCACATAAAAGACTGAAATTGACAGTGATTTAAACCTTTAGCTCAGATAAAATGAACGGTCTGCGTTACAGTGATCATTACATGCTCCATTTTTAGGACTTTACCACACAATGTTTCCTGGTGTGTGATGCAGTGATATGCTGTTAACTTACCGGTACAGTTCTCCTCCTGCATATTTACTCACATCCCGCCGACTAGTCCACTTTTTAAGTCCAACAAGTTTGTCCCAGGGTAGTTTCATGTCGGTTACACTTTGACATACTTTAAAAAAAAATGTCTTTTCCTGTCATTGTCCCGTGAATCAATTTAATGTCCAATATTTCCACTTCACGGATAAAGATGGCCAGCTGTGCAATGCCCATCATGTCTGTACTTTCATCCACAGCAAGAGAGTATGCAAGAAAGTTTTTGCTTTTTTCACACAACTGTGTTCTTAAATCAGTGGCCATCTCACAAACCCGATCAGCAATCGTATTTCTCCTCAGGCTGACATTTGCCAAAATCTGCGTTTTGACTGGACACAAGACGTCGCACATCTTCATCATGCAGCACTTCAGAGTGGTACCGGGCTGATTTGGCTTTCTCCTCTGCTACAATAAAACTTGCTTTCACAACAGCTTCACTTTGTGATTTTGCTCTGGTGAAAAACGTCTGCTGAAATGTTAGATTCTTCTTTAGCTCTTCTACTTTCTGTAGTTTCTGCTCTGCATTTAGGTTTTTCAGCTTATCTTGGTGTTTTGTCTCGTAGTGCCGTCTTAAATTAAATTCCTTAATTACAGCCACATTAGCTCCACTAATAAGACACACGGGTTTACCAGCAATGTCTGTAAACATATATTCAACCTCCCACCGGTGCTGAAAGGCTCTGCTTTCAGAATCAACTTTTCTCTTCGCCGTTGTGAGGGGCTAGCTTCGCAATAACAGAAGTTTGACTTGATTGACGCGGGAATGTTCCTGGGTAGCCTAGCGTTCGAAAAGGAGGCTGCAGCGCTGCATTATGGGATCTGTTGTTTGTGTGTTATTAGCACCTCATATCGCCGGGCCATGCATAACAGTAATAATAAATCTATATAAAATGATCTGGCCTGCGGGCCTTGAGTTTGACACATATGGCTTAGGTCATAGGTGTCAAACTCTGGCCCGCGGGCCAAATTTGGCCTGCAGCCTAATTACATTTGGCCCGCGAAGCCATACCAAATTATTATTATTAGAGCTGGCCTACTGGTATTATACAGCTAATATATATATTGTTTAGTATTAAGCTTTGCTTGTTCCATATTCAGTTTTTCAGCAAAACTTGTTTGAGTCCATAAGAAGAGATTCATTCTTAAATCTGGAGGAAGATTTTTTTCCAATAAATATTAATGTTAGCCTGCGACCTTGTTCCAGTTTTGAATTTTGGCCCACTGTGTATTTGAGTTTGACACCCCTGGCTTAGGTAATGCTGACAGATTTCTTTTTACCACAGCAGCATTTCTTTACCACATATATATTCTGTGAAATAATGTTGAAAATGTTCTTCTCTTCTTACATTAAGATTGAGTGTATAGTTCATTGATTAAATGTATAGTAAAACTTATTCAAAGTGAGAGAAACTGTAGTTTTACTTCTGCAGCCCACATAAGATCAAAGTGTATAGATTGTGGCCCAGAATTTAATCTGAGTTTGACATCCCTACGGGAGTGGGTTGAGATCTGGTGACCGTGGAGGGTGTTTGAGTTCTCATTGCCATGTTCAACAAACCAGTTTGAGATGATCTGAGCTTTGTGACACGGCACATTATCCTTCTGGAAGCAGCCACCAGAATATAGTCGGGGCCTTGACCACATCTGCATGCGTAATTGCATTGAGTTGCTGCCATGTGATTGGTTGATTAGATATTTGTGTCAAAGAGCTAGTTGAACATGTGTGTTTAATGAAGTGGCTGGTGGGTGTATATTCACCTAAAAACCAGAGCAAATAAAATGTTGTTCAGGTCAACAGTTGAACCACTATTGGTGTGCAAGGATTTTGAACTGTAGCTATAGCAACAGGTCTTCTGATTATGCTTTGTCACAATTTAGCTTAAATGAAGCCGACATAACCACCTGCTTAACTTAATAATAGTGTATTAATATTATTAATAAGTGTATTATTAATAAGTGCTATTATGTGTTTTTCAGTGTATGTTATATAGCAAGCATTTTCCATGAATTAAGGTTTGTCCTAATAATTTTCTTATAAATGGCAGTTGACAGCATTCTTAAGATAGTTGTAATTAGGGCTGGGCCATAACATACCGTTCACGGTAATACCGGTATAATGTTGGGCAATGATAAGAAAATGAAATATCGCGATAGAATATGGGTAAAACGCGCATCCGCAGTGCCTTTGTTTTCAGATGCACATGGCGGAAAAAGCATGGCAGCGACGGAGAATAAAAAGGGCGAAAGCGGATCGCTGAATGAAACGGATGAACCAGAATTGGTTTGTAAAAATGCTGCAACTTCAGTGGTGTGGAACTGGTTTAGCTTTCGTCCGTCAGATACACAACAAAGCACTATTTTTGGTAGAGCATGCTAGCGTGCCGTCGTTATTATCGTGTTTTTTGGAAAATACGGCTCACTTAAAATCAATCCCTTGATTTTTCTGAAAATCGACAGTGCCCCTTATAATCCCGTGTGCCTTATGTATGAATTCAGGTTGTGTTTACTGACTTCGAAACGATTTTATGTACACGGCGCTCAAAAACCTGTCAAATGTTTTAGTACGACTTTGCCAAGCTACAAAGTCGCACCACTTGATGGATTGTCGGAGCATTATGGCTATCGTAGGCAGGAGCCTCGCGGAGTGATATGTATTGTGCTTCAACATAATATTACCATGTGTATATTGTGTGTGTATAACCTCTTTTTAAGTTTTGTGGATATTAAACATGGTTATGCTGAGGATATGTCGGCCAATTTCCACTGGAAATGCCTTTTGGTTAAACTGTCAGTGAGGAATTTGCATTTGCACTGTTAAATTTTTATATCACTTTAATGCAGATAAAAACAGCTGCTTGTTTAAGTGTAAATACATTGATGTTTTTTTTTGCAATAATAAAGTTGTGGAGTTGTAAAGTATTTTGTCTAGTGTCAATTATATCGTCACTTATATCGTTATCGCTAATTTTCAAATGTATATCGTGATAAATATTTTTGGTTATATCGCCCTGCTCTAGTTGTAATTATCAGTTAATTCTTAGTCCAGCTCAGTGGAGTGGAGGGTTTCAGAGGCCTTTAGCCAGACAACTGCTCACATGCAAGCTGCTCTCTTCTTTCAGCCCCTCACTGAACAAAGTAGACTCAGAGTAAGGTGTGCTTGTGGTTGGAGGGCTGCTGGCTGTTGCTATATTTCTGCTTCTTTATTGGATAGTTTTGTGTTTTTTGAGGCCCACAAATAGTCGCTCATGAAAGCCAGTGGCTGTTGGGTGACTTTAAGAACTTACCAAGAAGTCCTGCAATTTGTTTGTCACACAAACAAAAACAATAACTCAAATTTGTGATTGTTAGAGGCATCACGAGAATGCCGAGTCTATGGGGATCAATCCCAGCTGACAAGCCTTTAGCAGCACAGTTGAAATTTTTCCATACTCATGTGTATTTGAATCAGTTTTTGGGGCAGTTAATGTCTTCTTTATGTAATTGTGTGGCATGAAAGCATTGCTTAGCTTTTGCTGTGAGTATGTCATGAGGGTATCAGGCACTGAAGCAGAGTATATTTCCATTTTGAAAAAACAAAGATCTGAATTTAATATTTACCCAGTGAATGACTATTTTAAAAAAATCAAATATTTCTATTAAGGTTTCTACCATTTTCTGCTTATTGTACATTTCTTTATCTAACTGGTGGAAAGTGTCACACACGGAGAATGCAATAGATCAGCCATCAATCTACAGATTGAGGAAAAAGGTGGCACAGTGTGCTCCAGTAGTCTGTATGTTTTACTTTTTTGCTCTTACAACACAAGATCTGGAAAAATCCAAGACCTGGGAGCATATAAAAAGTGCCTCACACAACCCCTTTTTTGTGTTTTGGCCCTGTCATGCAAGCTTGATTTGTGAAGCGCTGCAGCGATTGTTTTCTCTTCCGGTGAAGTGTCCCTCAGGAACCGATGACCTCTCGAGTTATTTTACAGTAGTTCTTGGCATCTTGGCCTCAGACCCTAATTAAAGCCCTTTCCCGGTTCCTGTTTAGGTTTGGTCAGACAGCTAGCTCTCTGGAGAATCAGCGCAAGTGCTTTTTTATTTCCTTCTTCTTATAAGTCCTCTTGTTCTCTCTGAAATTTTGTCACACTGTTTCCCAAGAGAGATGAATCATGTGGTTAAAGGGGCTGAGCAACAGTTACACCCAGTAGTTATCAGGTGTAAGTACTGACATGTAAGCTTGCTGTTAAGACTTTGTTTGTGGTAATTTAGCAATTTTTATACCTGTACTCAGTTTGAACCCACAGGCTGCAGGTTGCAGACCTGTGCTTTGTTTAATTTCTTAATCTGATGATTTTAAAAAGATGCCAAAAATTGCCTGAAATTGGTTCTAGGTCACAAATAGCTATGTTGTTGTAGTTTTTTTTTTTATAATTACTTGAGAATGTAAGAAGTTTCAGAGATGTTTTAAATATTTTAAACAATGTCTGTGTGGGTGCCAACCCTTTCAGCACAGTTTTATATGTAGTATTTTTGTGTCATGGCAAGTGCTTGCTTGCCTTGACCCAACCTATCTGACAGATTTAGATTGCATTTTTTTAAGATCCTATGTTTTGACTTTAAGAATATATATCCCTGCTTCACCTTAGCTCTCCATATTTTCCTCTTCTCTTAGCACATCTCATACCTTTCTCAGATTATCTCTTTCCTTGCTGCTAAAATGAAGCCAAACGGCACACGGGATAGAAATTTGCAGATACCTGTTTGTAGAAGCGTTTAGGCTTGTCACCATTTATCACAGCTGCAGTTTTAGTATCCTCTTCAATCTATCTTAGCAGGGACAGGCCAGGACCTTGATGAGTAAAGCAGCCAGACACAGTGGGAGGGGAGGAAGTGTGATAGAGTCATTCAAGCCTCCTGTACTCCCCAGAACGGCATGTGGTTTAGGCCACTCAACAGTCTGCGTGGATGATTTAGTCAAAAGGTTAAAAAATGTGGTTAAGGATGTATCCATCTGACCACTGCAGCCGTGGTTGGGGAACACCACTTGAGATGTTGTCAGTGTAGGAACAAAACCATAAGGACTGTTGATACAAGTGTGTTTGTGTCTATATAGTCTATATGGTAACTGGATAACCAGGTAAATGGAGATGGGACATGCTGTAGGTTGCAGGGATGATGAGGGTTCTGTCAGGGCCTGCCTTTTAAGGCTTTTGTGTGTGTTTGTGTGTCTGCCTGGCTATGTATCGGTGTCTGTGTGTGTGTGTTTGTGTATCTGGGTCTGCAGAGGAAGAGCAATATGATCCTTGTAAGATTCAGGGGCCCACACACAAGGTCCAAGAGAGATCTGGCAGTGAAATTCAAGATGGCCACTCAGGGAGTGAGAGGGGAGAGAGAGCGGGGTGCAGGGGGTTGCTTCATTTGCAAATACCGGATGTTTTATCCGTCTCTGTTGTGGATTGATGTCTCTTTACATATTAGGAGTAGGCATCCAGACGTGATATCCGCAGTAAACCCCAAGACGTCTTTTTCCGCTCTTTTTTTCTTGGAGACGCTTACTTTTCATCACCAGCTGAAAACATTGTACCGCCAGTTCTAAACACAATAGAGTCTTACTTTTAAAGTTATTATTATTATTATTATTATTATTAATATGTAAACACAGGCTTGCACACACACACACACACACACGCACACACACACACACACACTCACTTTAGGTTTGGTGGGGAAGCAAATCAAGTCCTCTGTGCATATTTTTCATGCTGCTACATGCCTATCTTTACTTGTTGATTTGAAAAATGAAGATCCCTGGGGCTAAAGAGAAGGGCTTTTTCAAGGGTTTTTTTTGGTTGACGTTGAAGAGTCATGCAGGCACAGTCAAAGATAGAAAGCTGCCGTTGGGGACGAATGATCTAACGACCATATTGTTTGTGTAAATAGGCTGCAATGGCAATCAAAATCTTCCATCACGGTAATATCTCTTGTCTGCATGTTTAGTTTATGTGATAAAATCAGGCTTCATAGACAGATGATTTCACGTGGAGGTTATTTTGCAACTAAGCAAAAGTTTATTTTGAGTATTTTACTATTTAAATCTAGGGTTAAATGAATACTTGACAGCTGTTGAAAATGATGGGATAACTATTATAATCAACATAAAAGTGAACACTTGGAAAATGAGTGCAAAATCAAGCCAAGAAAGCAACTTAAAAAAAAAACAAGAGTCTCGAGTGAATGAAAAGTGATCTTTGCAAGTGTATCGGTGAACTCAAACAAATTTTTTTCCTGTTTCCACAGTGACCTGAGCATGAACAACATCACTGAGCTTCCAGCATACGTATTCAAAAACTTCCCCTATCTTGAAGAACTGTGAGTACATGCCCCCCCTCACCCCCTGTAAATGATGTATTTATTCTGTACAGTGTTGACATGAGGGCTGGTCTTTATGATACGCACCTGGGTATTTTAGCTTGCACTGTAAAGTGCACAGAGCGTGCCCTTCCTCTTAGCTGAGGGAGATAAACGTAGCATTAACTGAGGTTACGAATCACTCACCATTCACGAATTGAGCAAGGGCAATAATAAAAGGTGCAGTAATGCTCAATTAAAAAGGTGAGGTAAGACAACATGCATTGAGGCAACGATCATGTGACATCCTGTGTGGATTTTTGCTTTTAAGGGATTATCAGGGTGGCAACAGCACATCTGTGCTCTGGGGCTTTGTTGGAGTGGAGTTCCAGCTAATCTTCGTGGGTGTTATTTCTTTGCTCTTTAAATACTTTGCTGTCTGGCTCAGCACTGCTGAGTGCCAGAGATAAAAATCTGTCTACCTGGTATCAGGTAACACGCAGCCCCGAGAAAAATGACCAGCGAGTGAACGTACTCGGGCAGTTCCAGCTCCACTTGACTCGATGCGGTTGTGTATTTTTTTTGTTGTGTTTTTTTTTTCAAGCCCCTTGTGCATCTTTCAGCTGGCAGAATCTTCATCGAGTGTACCACTCAAACCTGCTTTGTGGAAGGGGCAATTTACTTTTCATCGCATTGTGTGTAGGAATGCAAGGCAGGAAGGAAGAGGGCAAAACAATGGTTTCTATGGAAACAAGGCCAAAAAAACCCACCCAGTCTCACTGCCACTTCTGTCTCGTCTTAGATCATCAAAACTGTCTGACCGCCGTTGAGCTGTCTGTTTCCGGAGAAGGCATTTCCAGGGGTTTATTGATAAAAACCCTTAGCTCATTTTTTGTGTTTGTTTAAACCCCCCCCCCCCCCCCCCCCCCCCCCTTGGTTTTGTTTTGTTTTGTTTTTTGTTTTTTTTACATTTCTTTCTCAGAGCAAATCAGCAGTATCAGTTTTCAGTATTCAGTGAATTCTGGTGGACAACTGTTTCGCTTTAGGGCTTCAGCAGTGTCAGTGAACCAACACATGGGCCCTGAGGGTAAAAAAACAGGGGGAGAAAGAGATCAGGAGGAGAAGGGGAAAAAAAAGAAAAAAGTGCAGGCCATCCCTTTACAGAACAGGAGCACAGAAAAGGGAGGAATATTCCCTCCTTCTTAGTCACGCAATCTCCTTCACTCCTTTTCTTTCTTGCCAAAGGCACAACAAAGCTCAACAGACGTGATGACAGAGGTATTTTCTGTCTCCCTCACCGTTTGTTTATATTCTTTAAAGTAACCTGTGACTGATTGGCTCTCTGTGTATCAAGAGGGAATTGCAGTCAACTGAGTCAGTCAGCATTGATATGTTTAGTTTCGTGACACAAAGATTTAAAACATTAATGTGTTTATTATTTTTAGTCATCCTTGTTAAATATTTTTGGTTGCAGCCGCATGGTCCACACCTTTTTTCTCTTTTGTGCATTGAAATGGTTACATAAAAGTTTCTTTATTTCTGATAATTATAAGTTGCAGAAACTGGCATATTATTTTAGTAAATGTAAGCTTATGTATTTGGTTTTTTTTTTTAGTTTCTTTTTAAGTAAAGTTAATATATTACAGTGTAATGAAAATTGTTATAAAGTATATAAAGAAGAAATGGTGGTTCTGTGATGGGATTTACTCCGTATTCCTGCTTTTATAACATGGTTTCATTTCTGAGAAGTTGGAGTTCCAGCCACTATTGCTGGGCAGAAGACGATACGGCTCAGATCACGTTCAAATTGTTATTGTTCACTATCAGATGATAAACCAGAGGAGTTCAAATTCAAACCATAGGACTGCGTCTGCTGTGTGTAGATAGGAAATGGCATCAAGCCTGTATAATCACAGGTAACTGTACTAATAGTTGTACAAACAGGTGTGCATTACCCACAGTGGTTTACCAGATAGAAAGTAATCGTGTTATTTTTATTTACTGCTACAAAACTGTGCATTTTCTAGTGAATTTGCTGTTGACAGAGGCAGACCTGTGGGAGTGGTATTGCACAAGGAAAGGATTTAGCCTTTCTTCAGTGAAATCCATCAAAGCCCTGAGGGGACATGTGCTGAATTTGCTGAAAGATGCAAGAGGCGGGGAACCTTTTTAATGTTGAGAAACCTGAACGATTTGTCAAACTGTGTTTGCGCGTCGTAATTAGCGGCTTGTGACAGTCACCACAAGCTCTGGGTTGTGTGAGTTCCCATGGAGTTAGTCACATCGAATTAGCCACATTGGTCACTATCTGTTGGAAATGAACAAGAGTGACTCAACAGTTACTGACAAGATTAATGTCATGTTTGATTTATAGGCGTCTTTATGCGTGTGCCAACTTGTGCTGCAGTCACGATTATACCTGCAGACTGGTCTTTAATAATTAGAAGTCCAAATTCTGTTGCAAGACATCATTGTGACAAACTTTAAGTCGGAAGTGAAACAAATGTTTATATTTATTGGTTGATTTGTTGGTGTTGTGAATTACAGGCTTCTGCTTTGGAGGTTATAATTGGGTTTGTCTCAAAGTGCGATGTAGCAGCCTCTAATAGCTGGCAAACATTCACAGTTAATACTAAATGTTAAGGTCTTGTTAACATGCGTATCATGCAAGTCCAAAATCAGAATTTATCAAGTTATTTAGATGACTCTAACAGAAAAAAAGAAACAAATATTGCCATGTTTTTCATGCTTTTTGATTTTGTGATAAAGTCAACAGTGGACCCAATTTGACTATTGAAGCAGGAATATTTAATCTGTCTGATTTGTCTGACCAGGAACTTCACTGCTTCATGTATTGCACTCGATAAGCTTGCAGCAAAGTGGCTGTGCCTGATTTACTGTGATGGATAAAATGGCTTGATGGTATTCTGCAATTATATTGTAATATTTTTAAGACTTTTTCATGTGAACAGATATAAACTATAACAGAAAGCAGATTTAATAAGTTTAATATTGTAGATATAGTTTGCTAATCTACAGCACAAGGCCCATTATGTGCAAATCTTGCAAGGTTACCTGGTGTTTCTTTGTCCGTTGCATCCAGTTTGTACCACTAGAAATCACCACTAAATTACTTAGATAATGACAAAATATCTTTTTCTCAGGAAGGTTCTGTATTAATCATCTGCGGTACAATATGCGTACTTGTAACTATAAGAAAACTGCTTAGTGTTTAAAGAACATGTATAACAAAAAAGTATAACACCACAGTAAATGTATGACAGGTTTGTTACTCAGCTCAAACTTCACCATGAGCTCGGCTCATGTGAAGCGCTTCTTAGAAATCCTGTTCTGACCACTTGCAGGCGCACATTTGCAATGCATCGTTGATTTCCCCCAGTAACAAAATGTAAACCCTTGAACTTGAATTTCATTTTGGAAAGTGTGCGATGACGTTATGGCACGCGCCATGGTTTAGAAAGTTTCCGCCAAACGTTTTCCCTCAGATGCCTCAGGGCTTTACAAGCCTGGGGGTAGTGCACAATCCCTGTCAATGATCAAATGAGAAGCACCCAGTCTGATGTTTGCTCTCTGGATCCCAGATGCCCTGCTTGTATCACAACTGATGATCTTCTGCATGAAGGTCGGGTCAGTTTGACACAGAAGTTAATGTTTTCTCTCTGCATGAGTTTAAGGGCCATGCTAAAGCTGTGACAAATGAGGATGTGCAGGTGGTCAGCACGAGACTCCTGCAGACTGTTCCAACATCTGCAGCAGTGCCGGCAGAGACGCAAGACTTCACAAGGAAACGATCTTGAAGGGGGAGAGTGGACACATTTGAATCTATTGTGTTTTTTGCTTCTTATGTGTAGAGTTTACTAACTTTCTGACCTGACCTCTTCCTTAATCCAACCAATTAAATTTGTGCACTAAAGTGCACTAACTCTCAAATAAATTTGAACACGTGACATGCAAAGAAAGACAAATTTTAAGTTGGATAAACTGTCTTCTAATACACTCAGCCTTGATTCTCAGGCTCACACCCAGCAGCTCTTGTTGCAGGGAATTTAGCCTGGCCTGACTCGCATTGCAGAGTGATAAATCTGTTGCTAATCTCTCAGGCTAGATAGGATACTTGGTCTCTGTATCCCAGTCAGTCTGTCCCATGCTTATTTACACCCATATTTCCTATATATTTCCTGTTTCCAACAGGAAAGGGAGTTGTCCCCTCAGCCTCAAATTATTCATAAATGCTCTGAAGGAGCTGTGTGATGATAAATGTGGCAGCACTGTTCAAAGGGAATAACTCTGCTTGTGTCAGCCTCAGAGAGGTGAATTATTTTTCACTCTCTCTAAAAAGAGCACTTCATAGTGATGCTTTGGAGGCTCAGAAAGGGATTTAAGCAGGGGATATCCAGGAACAGCTCTAATCTCTCATGGGTGACAGATGAAGTGACAACAGGCCAGGGGCACAGACGCATGTCTTTGACACTCCAGGCCCCGTGTTCACCCTGAGAGCTGGAACATGATATGCAGAGACGCTGGATATGAAGAAGTCCTCAACTGAATGCATAGCTTCAGAAATAAAACAGAGTCTGCAGTTTTCTAACACTCTGTTCTGTTTTTGCTTAAATGCCTCTTGTAGCTTTTGATCATTTGAGAAATGTCTTAAATACAAGTTTGACTCTCTCTCTCTCTCACCCAGTCGACTTCCAGGAAATGACCTGTCGTTCATCCACCCCGAAGCCTTTTCTGGACTGCATCAGCTCAAAGTCCTGTAAGCATTCGCCTTCTCTGCCAATCTTAACACTCACATACCCCCACAAACACACACAGACGCACTTACGGCTGTGACAGTGTTTTCTACATACTGGGGGAGAGAGTAAATATTGCAGTTCGCGGGAACATTGTGGCAGTGTCAGTTACTGACAGGCTGGGCATACACTTGGTATAAACTAAATGTAGTTTTCCACCCCTTCCCCAACTATGACTGTGTATATGGGAACCCCCAACAGAGAACTGCGTACATGTTCTGCTTTAAAAGCTAGAACTCCAAAATTTACATCAGGCAGCACACCCTAGTGTGCTTGCACACAGGGAGTGACAAACAAAGCACAGTCCTGTAGATTGTGCACTTAGCCAAAAGTTCAAAGTCCTGCTGATATACAGGGGAAGTTTTGAATAGAAACTGCAAACAGAAACACATGGAAACATTATATATGCGTGTCAGATCCAGTGATTTATTCATGTTACTTATAAGTACACAAATGAAAATAATTGGCTGTATATTGGCTTCAGGCAGTCTAAGTTAATGTTCACTTCAGGTCAGGGTCTTCATATTTGTTTGCAAACGTTAGACTTTAGAGTTATTGTTAGACAGGAATGTGATGTTGTTTTAAGTTTATTAAACACACAAAAGTTGTGGGAGATTTTGTAGACTCTAGGTTGTCTGTATTTGCTCAGGGAAACTCCGTTTTCTGAAGTGAGTAATAATAGCCAAAGTGAAGCCACGTGATAGCGTACGGACGGGAACCTCAGGAAATGAATTTATTTATTTTGTAACAAGAGTTGAAATAATTGAAATATTCAGATATAGTTTTTCCAATTTGTCCTCAGGATGCTCCAGAATAATCAGCTGAAGACGGTGCCAAACTCGGCACTGAAGAACCTTCACTCTCTCCAGTCTCTGTAAGTCATTTGCATGAACACACGTACACACACGTGCAGCATGTATAAGCACGGGTATTGTCTAGATAAAAATCCTTCAAGGATTCAAGTGGACCTTCCTCTCCTACATCAACCTTGGAGGAAGCGATGCACAGGCCTGCTCCAGAGATTGTAATAGTTCTTTGTTATTGTATTACAGTGCTGTTTAGATATATTGTTGGATTAGTTATAAAAGGTTGTAAACTTCCAAACGTGGTCTCACAGGGAAAATAAAGTTTAGCCTCAACTCTGGACTGAAAACTGTCTGTTTTGGATTGCTTATGGAAAATGTGAATGGTCAAAAAGTGGAGATGCTGTTGTAAGTCCTGTTATTATTACTATAAACATACAGTGTTTCTATTAGAGAGGCTCAATCAATAACTAAAAAGCCTGTTTCTTCTAGAATTTACAGATACTGATGTGTTTTAAGTGTGTACTTAGGAATATGTACTGTAGTAACAAAGCACTCTTAGTGTATTAAGCAACTTACGGTGTGGAAATGGAATTTAACGTCAAACTAACAAACCCATTCAAGATGGGTACTCACAAAGATGATAATGAAGCAACACTAGCACTGCAGGACAGTTTATCTACTATGATATGTAACGATAACATTTGCTGCTGAAAATTTGCATAACAAATGTATGCAAATGGGTCTGTACTGTGCAGCTGAGCTTTTAGTTTCATGTTGTGAAAAACAGGGAAAAAAAATCGGCTGCGCTGATTTTTACTGGGATTATTTTTGGGGGGAGGGCTGTGTTGTAGCTTCTTGCTGTGTTGATTAGTTGGCCCACAATTTTGGTGGTAAACATCTACGAGAGGGATCGCTTTTAAATTTACCACAAAGATTCCCAAATGTCAGATGATAAATCCCAGTTACTTTTGCTGTACCGCTATGTGATTCACAGTACTACCGTGTGGTTTGGACTGACTCCCAAAAGTTGTCTTCAGCAACTAATGAATAACTGAGTATCTTGGTTTTCAGCTTGTGTAGTATTTAGGATGTATTGTGTGTTCATTACTAACTAGTAAACATTTATTTACCGAGCTGCAAAATTAAGACAGTGACAGTTGCAAGCGTTTTACCTCCTCAGCTTCATCATGTTAGTGTTGACGGTGCAGATGTGTTGCCGTTAGGATTTAGCTGAACGCACAGCCAGCATTATGTGTGACCATTAATAAACAAAAACAGTCTTTAAAAATGCGTGCTGAATTTTTCTAATAACTGTTCTAGATGTAAGCATTTGTGCTGTAAACTGTATAGCCTTGTTGTCTCATGCCTGAGTGTGTGGTGGAGTTGCATTTATGTTGCGCACCAGGTGGACCAAATTCTTGTAGATAGTGGCTCCTGTTTAATGTGTGACTGTACACAGCAATTTTACAGTAACTAAAATGTTGAGAGTGATTGTTGAAATGATTTATTTGCCTAATCTGTTTTGAGGCATTTGAACATTCTTTCAGTCATATCACATTCTTATCACTCCCCTGCTGTATTTGTAGGTGAGTCTTATTCAGCCAATCCGTTGCTAACTTTTCTGTTTGTTTCTGGAGTTTTTACGTTTGCTTGTAAGCATCGGCCTTTTCACAATTATCTTTTCCATTAACCCTCATATGTAGTGTCGTTTCACCAACTTCAAAATACCAGTTTCTTGCCTTTGACTTTGACAGAGACTAAAGTAGGAATGCATCCAGCTGGAGAAATGTGCTAAAAATTCTGCCTTCAGCTATAATCACTCCTCTGTATCCCTCCATATGTCCTCCCTTTTCTTTTTTCTGGCTTTCTTCTTCCTTTTTTAACAGATGTCTTTTCTCTGTTGGGGTTTTAGGGTCTGTAGCTGAAGTATTATGCACTGGCAGAGTAAGGACTTGGTTTGTATAAAGCCTGTAGAGAGCTAAATGTCAATCATGTCTGTTTTTCTTACAGGCCAGACACTTGAGGAATTTTGAGGGAGGGTGAGACACTCAGTTAGGGAGGATAGCA
The DNA here is from genome assembly GCF_056152115.1 of Neolamprologus brichardi. NCBI lineage: Eukaryota > Metazoa > Chordata > Actinopteri > Cichliformes > Cichlidae > Neolamprologus > Neolamprologus brichardi. The sequence continues at coordinate 22,140,445 of NC_142104.1, read as the reverse complement.
GGAGAACGTAACGTGGTTATGGTGAAAAGAGCACTCATAATACTGTTTAAATCCTTTTTTTTTTACCTTTTTGTTTATTTTTTTTTAATCCCAAAACTGTCAGTGATCAGAATTTTAGGATCTTGTTACATTCATGGTACACGCAGATATTGCTTTTTAAAAATGTAAATTCTGTGAATTGTCTACAAAGAATTTGAGTTTGCTATATATGGCTACTAAATAAACATTCATGTCTTAGCTATGAGTTTGTGGGGACGTGGAGAATTTCAGGTGTTTCACTGTTTCTCAGAAGTGAGGGTTAAAATTAGGCTGTGAGTTAAACCACTGTGGCAAAAGGGCCTGTCTTATGTTCTATAGAACATGCCAAAGAAACATGATGATATAGGTAATTTGCTTTTGACACCACCTAATATACAACATGGATAGTTTAAGAAAACGAGAGAAAGAAAAGAGAAAGATTTCCATTGTTGTCAGTAAAGTTATGAATGTGTTACGCCCCACTTGTTATGTAATTTAAAATAAAACCCCTTTTCTATGAAATTCTGGTATTAGTCTCCATATTTATGTTGTGGCTTTTAAGCCGGGTTGTAACAGAATGTTTACATGTTTAATACAATTTCTATCCAATTAAATAAAGTAGTAAGTATTAGTAAAAGTACTGGTTCTTATATAGTGCTTTTCTGCTCTACCTGAGCAATCAAAGCGCTTACTTGCCTAATTCACACAAGCACTTTTTACTGTGCGCAAGTGCTTCCTGTCTAACATTCACACTCTGATCGATGTATCGCAGAGCAAATTGTGGTTCAGTATCTTGCCCGAAGATACTTTGGCATGCCAACTGGAACAGCCAGGGATTGAACCACCCAACTCCCGTTCTACCTGCTGAGCCACAGCCACCCTGTTTAAGCATTTCAATTTACAGTCCAGTCAGAGCGCTCAGGTCATCAGGTACAGATCTCTTAACTGTTCCTAGAATTAGATCTAAGTGTACTGAGGGTGCTTTCAGTTATTGTGGTCCTGTTGTTTGAGATTAATTACATCTGCATAAATTTAAAAAGAGACTAAAAACCTTTTTATTGACACAGGCGTACTCTTAATAGGTGGATTATTTTTTGCTTGTTTCCGCAATTTTTTATTTTGTTTTATTTTATTTTGCTGTTTTCATTCCCCTCGGCATTGTAAACCTACATGGTTTTCAAAACGTTCCATCCACGTGAATAGAACCAACTTTCTGGGATTTTCTTACCTGGATGATTGAACATACATAAATCTATGTATGTATGTATGTGTATATATATATATATATATATATATATATATATATATATATATATATATATATATACACACACATATATAAATACAAAGACATATATAGATAAAATATACAAAGGGGATAAATAGAATAAATAGGAATAAAAATAAAAATACAAGTGAATTGCACATTTCAAGTATGGAGTCTATTGCACCGTTGACTATTAACAAAAAGTATTGCACAGTGAAGTGGAGAGGCACTACAGCTTAGTTGTTCCCCCCTCCTTTGTCCTCCTGTTTCTCCTCCCTCTCCCCTCCAGAGAGGAGTTAAACAGTTTGATGGCGTGTGGGACAAAGGAGTTTTTAAGTCTGTTGGTTCTTGTCTTTGGGAGAAGCAACCTGTCACTGAACAGACTCTTCTGGTTGTTTATGGCCGTGTGCAGAGGATGCCCAGCATTGTCCATAATGTCCAGCAGTTTTTTTAGTGTCCTTTTCTCTGCCACTGACACCAGAGTGTCCAGCTTCATGCCGACCACAGAGCTAGCCTTCCTGATCAGTTTTTCCAGCCTGGATGATATATATATTAGGGGTGCAACGATACACAAAATTCACGGTTCGGTTCGGTTTGAGATATATATATATATATATATATATATATATATATATATATATATATATATATATATATATATATATATATATATATATATATATATATATAAACACCCAGCACGCCCCTGCGGGCGGTTTATCCTTCAAGCTCGGGTCCTCTACCAGCCTGGGAGCTTGAGGGTCCTGCACAGTATCTTAGCTGTTCCCAGGACTGCGCTCTTCTGGACAGAGATCTCCGATGTTGTTCCCGGGATCTTCTGGAGCCACTCGCCTAGTTTGGGAGTCACCGCACCGATTACCACGAGGACCACCGTTACCTTCACCCTCCACATCCTCTCGAGCTCTTCTCTGAGCCCTTGGTATTTCTCCAGCTTCTCGTGTTCCTTCCAGGGCTTGCAAAATCGCTAGCCCGACGTCCAGGGGCTAGCGATTTTTCCAGTCGGGCTACCAAAATCTAACTCAGCCCTGCCCGTCGGGCTATCATAGGAAGGAAAATATATGTCCATGCTTTTGCATTCTTTTGCCAATGTAGCTGAGTAATTATGTCATTGGCATCGATGAGCCACTTTCAATGTGTGACATATTGAAATCGCGTTTGAATTTGCGCTTGCTTTTTGCTTTCACTTTCATTTTGCAATCGCACGAACGGTGTGTAGAGAGCAGCAGCACTGATTGGTGAGTGACGATTAATTGCGCACCAATTCCACTGACATCGTCTTATCACTCATTAGCTTACTACTCAAACGCGACAAGTGAAATCTCCCGCAGCAAGCTTAAACATATGAGAGGTTGAGTGCACAAAGAATCGCTGACCGTTATGTAAGTACGTGTGTAAAAGCAGCAGGATTTACGCTGGTATTTTAGTTCTGCTCAGCTAAATAAGACAGGTCAGGGTGAAGAAGGGGCAGCCAAAGAAAAGCTTACCACAAAACGGAAAAGTTATGACAAATCAGACTATGAGGCAAAAAGAAAGCACAGCTTTTTTGGTTTCATGGATAAAAGAATTTCTGTGGCTGGAATATGACGAGCTAAATAACATAATGTTCTGCCAGGTGTGTTGTGAGTTTCATTTGATATCTGAGTCAACAGGCGCCTTTGTTACTGGGACCAGTAATTTAAAGAAAGACCCCATCAGAACCCATGAGAAATGCAAGAAATGCATTATTGCCCAGTCTGTTCTTTCCCAGAACAAACAGCAATTGCAAAAAAACATACTAAAAATAAACCAAGCACAACAAGAACTCCTGAAAAATCTGTTTAGAACAGCGTGCTATGTTGCAAAGAGTGAACTACCACTGGCAAAATTTAGCAGACTTTGCAAACTTCAAAAAGCAAATGGCCTCGATCTTGATTCCACTTACTTCTTACCCGTGACTTCAGTGGAAATTTCAAATTCAGGATCTGACACAGACTGATTCATGTTCTACACAGTTCTTACAAGTCCATAGAAATTTCTGTTCAATTTGAACCAAGCATTTGAGTTGATGGTTGTAATTTTTATACAGTTGTTGTGATTTGCATTTTAACAATTTTTCTGATTAATTTTTGTTTCCGTTACAATACCACTATGTTCGGTTGGTTAGCCACCACCATTTTGTCCGTCGGTATCTGGAAGTCCCACAGGATCTTAGCTCGGTCATTCTCCACCACCCTTGGGGGCGTCTCCCATTTGGACCTCTGAACTTCAAGGCCATATTCGGCACAGATGTTCCTGTACACTATGCCGACCACTTGGTTATGGCGTTCCATGTATGCCCTGCCTGCTAGCATCTTGCACCCTGCTGTTATGTGCTGGATTGTCTCAGGGGCATCTTTACACAGCCTGCACCTGGGGTCTTGCCTGGTGTGATAGACCCCAGCCTCTATGGATCTTGTACTCCGAGCTTGTTCTTGTGCTGCCATGATTAGTGCCTCTGTGCTGTCTTTCAGTCCAGCTTTGTCCAGCCACTGGTAGGATTTCTGGATATCAGCCACCTCCTCTATCTGCCGGTGGTACATACCGTGCAGGGGCCTGTCCTTCCATGATGGTTCCTCGTCTCCCTCGTCTTTCTTGGGTGTCTGCTGCTTGAGGTATTCACTGAGCACTCGGTCAGTTGGGGCCATCTTCCCAATGTATTCTTGGATGTTCGTTGTCTCACCCTGGACTGTGGTGCTTACACTCACCAGTCCCCGGCCCCCTTCCTTCCGCTTAGCGTACAGCATCAGGGTGCTGGACTTGGGGTAAAACCCTCCATGCATGGTCAGGAGCTTTTTAGTCTTTATGTCAGTGGCAGAAAAAGCATGGCAGCGACAGAGAATGAAAAGGGCGAAAGCGGATCGTTGAATGAAAGAGATGAACCAGAATTGGTTTGTAAAAATGCTGCAACTTCAGTGGTGTGGAACTGGTTTGGCTTTCGTCCGTCAGATACACAACAAAGCACAATTTTTGGTAGAGCATGCAAGCGGACCATCGTTATTACTTTGTTTTTTGGAAAATAAGTCGCTCTTAAAATTAATCCTTTGATTTTCTGAAAAATCGACAGTGCCCCTTATAATCCGGTGCACCTTATGTATGAATTCTGGTTGTGCTTACTGACATCGAACCGATTTTATGAAATGCGTTTCTACTTTGCTCTGTTTTTTAGTCGCCTGGATGCCAACCATATTACGACTGTTCCAGATGACAGCTTTGAAAGCCTTCAGCAGCTGCGCCACCTCTGGTTGGATGATAACAACCTGATGGAGGTGCCCGTCGGTTCCCTGAGGCACCAGGCGAACCTTCAGGCTCTGACGTTGGCACTTAACCGCATCCTGTACATACCAGACAACGCCTTTGCAAACCTCACCAGTTTAGTTGTACTGTAAGTTATATTAAGCTTCTGTTTAATTGTGGTTTAGAATGAAAATCTGCACAGCAGCATTTGAGCGCAAATGTTTACAGTGTACTTGACAATTGTTTCTGGCCAGTCGGGCCAATGCTGCAGAGTGCAGGGCGGATGATGAACGTCATAGGGCACCAAACCGCCTTGTGCCTTAACTTTAGATGGATGTAAATCTATAAATTATCTGTTGATAGTTGGTATAAATATCAAATTATTAACATCATGTTTAAGTAGCCTGCCTGTGAAACAGTTGACATAAAAGTAAATTCCCCAGGATAGCTAGAGGACCTTTGCATGCAGTTTTCATAGAATTATACACAGAATAACTCAGCAGGAACAACTTGTTGGTGTACTTTTTGGAAAAACTATAATTAAGCAGGCAATGTGACTGCAAACATTCACATGGCCTGAGGGAGATGCCAAAGTGAAACTCCTCGGGGTGGATTGTCAATAAGATGAGGACGATTCTCAGGTTATAAAGCCAGCATATGTTAACTCTCTATAGGGTGAGTTTAGCTATAGTTTAAAGGTACTTAAGTTTCAGAGTCATGGGTAAATCTCTTCTACTTAGCTATATAATTAACATCATGTTAGTAAAATCTAAATGTATTGCCTGTGATCCCATCTGAGTTAAGTAAGCTATAGTATGTGTTTTTTCATATATCATTTGTATCATTCTGTCACCACAAGTCAACATAAAATACCTTTCTTTGAGCTGAGCTTTAGCTATCAATGTATCCTCAGCTTGACTGCGGGTCAAACTCCAAACACAGACATACCATAGTTTATTTCCACAGCTTACAGCTTAATAAGTCAGCTAAACAGGTCGCTACTCATTCTCTGCTGTGTTTATGCACGAGGGTGTTTTTGCAGTGAAACGAGCCACAAGCACCAGACATTGCAAATCAATGTTAGCAAAATCTTTGTAAAAGGAGCTTGATGCTGAGCAGTGACACAGAAGTTATGTTGTTTTATGTATTAAGGGAAATCCTAAAACCATCCTTTGCCAGGAGCTTGTACAAAAATGCGTTGCACTGCGAATCCAAGGGATTGTTCCAGACCTTTTTTTTTTCCCACTGCTGCTGTTATATGTTCACATAAACACACGCTCAAGAACACACGCATTGAGTGGCATTGCTGCAGGGTTAGTATAAACACGTCAGAATAAACAGGAAGAAAAGACCTTGAATCTATTAGGCGAGGAGGACTCTTTGCATATACACATACAGCACAGACACCTGATTCACAAGCGCCATTCAGAAATCATGCATGGAATATTTTTGCAAAAGCTGAAAAGTAGATTAAAACCCACGAGGAATGATTGAATGATTTTATTTCTCTTTGGTACGACGGTCTTGCAGATTTGTGTTTTACCTTTTTCAGGCATCTTCACAACAACAGAATCAACGAGATAGGAGACAACTGTTTCTCTGGACTTGTAAACCTGGAGACGCTGTAAGTACGCAGCAGTATGGTAATTGTTGTCGTGTGTGTGTGTGTGTGTGTGCGTGCGTGTTGGTGCTCATATTTGTGTGTGTTAACATCTCCCCCCTCGCCCCACCCTCCTCTGCTTCAGTCCTCCAGACATCATTGTGTCCACTTCCTCCTTTAATTGCTCTAGGATAAATAGAGCAAAGTACATGATGCTTATCAAATCTGCCCTCCCACTGTTCACTTCCTACTGCCACAGAGCCATGAAAAACCTTTCAGAGACAGCCGTACCTCCTGGCAAATGGTTACTGTACAACACATAATCTGGTGGCACTTGCTCTGAGCCATTGTTGGTATTTACAGACACAATGACACAGCACAGGGGACACAAGTAAGCTTATAAAATTAGTGCAGTATTACATTTCAACAGTTTTTTTAATGTATCTTTTTTCTTTAACTGTGTAATATCTGTGGAGGCAGGAGGTTTAGCTGCTGACAGAAAGGTTTGGTAAGGACTTGAAGGGCTTTCTTTGCTTTTGCTGTATAGTCATTCATTCATACATTCAGGGGCAGACTCATTGTGGGTTATTGCATATGTTTATTAAGCAAAGAAAAATGCTTATGACTGAAACTGAATATGTCTCAGTTCTGGAACCTGAACAAGGATATTGTCAACAATATTTATTTTTTTGCTTAAAATATGAACTCAGTAATAAATTGATTAAAAATGGATTATTAACTAGTTTCTTATAACACAGTGTACTTGGAAGCATTCAGTATTTTAATATTTAATAGATTAATGTGCTTTTGTTATATTTAGAGAAACGAGCAGGGTTTTTTCCTGGAGCTAGGCCTTTGGGGGAAGAAACAGGCTCAGTTGATCAGTAGATCATTAGAGGCAATAAGTCTCTGACAGAAATCAATATATTTCCCCATTATGTGTGACCACTAATAAACAAAAACATCAGTTATGTCCGAGTACATGAAACCCCAATTAACAAAAGTGTTTATAAAATATTTACAGGGCTGATAATTTTCCTTTGACTCTGGCTAAAATGTGTGTGTGTGGGGGGGGGCACGCAATAGTGCGTGACTCTGTGCTGGCCTTAGTCACAAAACCAGTCTTTCCTCCTAATTGTAGATGTCCTTGTTTGAATGTTGCATTGATTTTTGGATGTGAAACAGGATGGATGAAACTGCGCTGATTTCCTGTGTCTCTCTCTATCTAGAGATCTTAACTTCAACAACCTGAATGTGTTTCCCAAAGCAATACAGGCCCTCCCCAAACTGAAAGAGCTGTGAGTATACTGCCCCATTTCTGCTGCCTGAGAAAGACATTTTGTACTGTTACTAAAGCCAGGAAGCTTTTAATGCCTCACTGAGGCAAGTTGCTGTCTTTTTTTTCTGGTTTAAAAAAGGACAGATGTGTAATGAGGAAAATATTAATTATATTAAATATTAGAGGATTAGACACATGTATACTGAAATTATTTGAAGCTACCTTCATTTCTGTGACTGTTTCTGTTTGTCACACACAGAAACAAAATATTCTGTTGACTTTAATGCTGTTACATCGTTATATATCTGAGCTTTTACCTTTTGGATATGATGTTTAAAGAGAAATAGATAACATGTTTTTTTGATAAAAGTTTTTTTAAAGCATTTGACACTCACTGATAGAATCATTATGTCCTTTTTTTTTAAAACTTTGGCTTAGAGTATGTGAAATTAAGTAATGTGTATGCCACGTGTTGAACTGTGGAAAGTTTACTGACACTGCCACCTTCTCTCTTTAGAGGGTTTCATAGCAATGATATTGCTTCCATACCCGAGGGGGCCTTCCACAACAATCCCCTGCTAAAAACCATGTAAGGTCCAACTCTCCCCTCTGACTTGCAGACACTCATTTATAAACAGACATGGCACACTCATAACTTAACTTTGTAAATACGCCATATACAAGTTTGAGGCTTCAGAAAGATGAATGTCCAGAAGATGGTGCCATTCTCGCATAGTGAATGACTTTTGCTTTGAATTCTCCCCCCTCTGCTCTCCCAGACATCTTTATGACAACCCTCTGTCGTTTGTGGGCGCGTCAGCTTTCCAGAACCTGTCCAGCCTGCACTCACTGTAAGTCCCTCCGTCAGGCTCAACTCCTGACAGATGGTAGTGCTGAATAAAAATATATGAAAAAGGCCATTTGAATGTGCTCTAAGAGTCAGTGACTTATTTCAGTCACACCATCTCACACTTTGATCTCTGTAATAATGATTTTACTATTCTTCAAACTTGTGTTTTCAGGATGTTGCGTGGCGCCAGTATGATGCAGGACTTCCCCATCCTTACATGGACTAACAACCTTGAGAGTCTGTAAGTGAACTCAGATGTGGCATCTTTCTCTGCTTGTGCGATTTTGTGTTTCAGAAGTGACTGAGTAGCTTTTCATATTCAGGACCCTGTCGGGCACCAAGATATCGTCCATACCCACTGATCTGTGCGAGGACCTCAAAGTGCTGCGAACGCTGTAAGAAACATTCTCTTTCCTGTTACCTACAGCAGGTAATTGATCGTTAGGAACATACAAAGAGAGTAGAGTAGGTCGAACAGTGCAGAACTATATATAGTGTTTTAGTAAGGTCTGTGCACTCATTTTTACAGACCAGTTATCACTGAATGGAACAGTCCAACCTTTTTGTCTTTGTTCTTTCATTTTAATTTGTCCCAGTCGTGCAGTTATTGAATCTGTTTGTTTTCCTCCATCAGCGACATGTCCTACAATGAGATAAAACAGTTACCTTCCCTCCAGGGCTGCACCCAGCTGCAGGAGATGTGAGTGAAGATTGAAAAGCCATTACACAAAAGAAAGCTTTAAAAGGCAGAAAAAATAAACAAATAAGGCGATTAAAGAAACGTTTGCTTGTTTATAACCTGATAAAATTATGTTTCCCATTTACAGAAACTTTCAGCACAATCATATTGAAAAAATTAACCAAGACACTTTCCAAGGTCTCTCTGCTCTCCGTTTACTGTAAGTCCACTTAGTCATGCACTTCCTTGATGCAATATAAACATGTTTTTATGGCTGATTTGTGAATTCACTGAGTTATGTTACACAGAGACCTGAGTAGAAATGAAATCCGAGTTATCCACAGAGATGCTTTCCTCACCCTCAGGGCGCTCACCAACCTGTGAGTAGGACCTTCAGTCACACTGTTTGGTGTCACTCTCTGTGCCCCACAAAATTAAACTGTCTGTGTCCAATCATTTCTGCAGAGACCTGAGTATGAACTCTCTCACTGGGATTCCAACAGCTGGACTGAGCGCGCTCAGTCAGCTGAAACTCTCCGGGAACCCGCAGATGAAAAATGTGCTAACTGCAAATAACCTGCCTAAACTCAGGTGAGAATGACACTGTGTAGGCTGAGGGCATGTAAGTGTAAAATACACTTGCATGCTTAGACAAAGAGGGCAAGTAGTTTTCAAGAATTGAAAAGCATACATGGTGCACACATGGTGCATAAACTGAACAGTTGTCCCTCAGTACAGCAAAGAGAAACAAATCAACAATGGTATAGAAAAACTGAGGAAAACACAACAGCTTCCATGAATGAGGAGGCTAATCCACATCTAAATACTACTATTGGAAGCAATCGGAAGGGCGAGAAATGTATATACAACACTTAAATCTGCCAGTGCTATTAAATGATAAACATTTTCTTTTTTTAAGGTCCATTTCTGTCCCTTACGCCTACCAGTGCTGTGCATTCGTTGGATGTGACTCAGTGACGACTTCTTTTGAGAAAGAACACATGAAGAAAACTGCAGGTGGGGATGGCGGACATGTTAACTGCATGTGTTATTTAAGTAAAACAATTGTTTGCAGTGTTAGTGTAACTCCATCTCCAACATTAAATATTGTGCTATATTTCCTGGCTGTCATGAGTGTGTAAAATTCCCAAAAAAAGATATAAAAAATGTAAATTACATTTAAATTGAAAGTATCACAGAGAGCTTAAACAGCAATATTACTAGTTTGAATTGAGTTAAAAAAAAAAACCCAAAAACACTTTTCCCTCTTTTTGTATATCCATTTTCTTTCTTGTTGTAGGTGGGGAAGATGTGGAAAAAATCTCAATGGTTATGCATTGTTCTCCTTCACCAGGTAGTCAGCTTTTGTGTTTATCAATCAGTGTTAAAGATTTGAAATAATCCCAAAAAAGATAATAACTAAATTTGTCATATTGTTGGCTTTTCAGGAGCTTTCAAGCCTTGTGAACACCTCTTGGGTAACTGGATGATCCGTCTGACAGTCTGGTTCATCTGCCTGGTGTCGCTGGTCTTTAACAGCCTGGTGCTGGTGGCCACCTTCTCTCCCTCACACCGAGCTGCTGCCCATTCCCACTGCCCGACCCCGTCTCTTTCTCCAGCCAGGCTGCTGATGGGGCTGCTGGCTCTGGCCAACCTGCTAACGGGCTTGTACGTCGGCGTGCTGACTGTGCTCGATGTTGCTACGTGGGGATCCTTCGCTGAGTTTGGGGTGTGGTGGGAGATGGGACCCGGCTGTCAGATCACAGGAGTTCTGGCCGTCTTCTCGTCAGAGTGGTCAGTCTTGTTGCTGTCGCTGGCAGCCGTGGAGCGCAGCGTGGCCGTGCGGATGATTCTAGGGAAGGTCATGATGTCGCCCAGGAGGAGTGCCAGCAGCCGTCGCCTGTGCTTAAGAGGAGATCGACGCTTCAGCCTCGCTGCAGGATTGCTGGCACTACTGGCCGCCGCTGGGGCCTGCCTGCCTCTCGTGACCTCCGGTGATCAGTCTTCGTCTCCTCTCTGCCTGCCGTTTGCTGGCGGTGAGCGTCCAGCTTTGAGTGTTACGGTCATTTTGGTGCTGCTCAACGCCGTGGCCTACCTGTTCACCGCAGCTGTGTACACCCAGTTGTACTGCACACTGGGCAGGGTGGAGCTGGCAGATCCGGAGCAGACGGGTGCCCTGAGACACATCGCCTGGCTCATCTTCACCAACTGCATCTTCTTCTGTCCTGTGGCGGCGTTCTCTTTTGCCCCCCTCCTGACTGGCTCCACAGCTGGTGGCCCAGAGATTGCCAAGACCGTCACCCTCATCTTCTTCCCGCTGCCCGCTTGCCTGAACCCAGTGCTGTACGTGTTCTTCAGCCCAGCCTTCAGGGAGGACTGGCTGAGATTACGCAGTTGCAGAAGTTCAACCAGGGAGATGAAGACCACCACAGAAGGTCACCGAGATGACAGTGGCGGAGGGTCTGAGCTCACAGACGGGGGCTCCTCCACACACCTAGGCTTTGACTGTGGGATGTACTCGCAGCTTTGCGGTGAGGTGGTTGTTTGTGAGCAGTGTGAGGCAGCACTCCGGGCCAGGACCTGCTCTTCCCCCTCGTCCTCCACAGTCTGTAGACACTTGGTTAAGTCCCACAGCTGTCCCACCCTCCTGGCTGGAGCTGCGGCATACCAGCGCTCGGAGGGGTTTTGGGGAGACAGCAGCACGCCGTCTGCACAGTCTGAGTACGCAGACGAGGGGGACTCTTTTGTGTCAGATAGCTCGGACCAGATTCAGGCGTGTGGCCGAGCTTGCTTTTGTCAGAGCAGAGGCCTTCCTCTTGTACACTACTCATACAACATACCTCGAGTCAAGGACTAATGACGCATCTGTGTCATGTCAACTTGGATGCTACAAGAATAAACGTTTTTATATCAAACAGCAAAATGTGCCAACTACCCTACGATTCAGCAAGCACTTAGTTTCTAATAACTGTGTTAACAGACGCAGCCAATCATTTAAAGGGAACTTGGTTTTTTGAACTGAGAAACAGTTTCTAGGAGACCTAAACCGAGAAAGTTGCATCACAAACTGGTCGACAAAGGATCTCGCAAAGGAAAATGTTGCCACCGGTGCCTGCGTCTGCAAGCCTCCATGTATGTGTTAATGATTTTTTTGCCCTGTTTCACCTGTACTTATAAGCTTTTAAATTTTTAATTATTATACATCTTGTCAATTTTTTAAGTTTCTTCACAGCAACTTTTGATTTTATAATTTTTTTTTCTTTTACAAAAATGTAGCACATGTAATAATCACTCTAAACTTTCATGTATGAATGTAACTTTCAGGTGGTCTTCACCTAGCGGGGGGGATAATATAAAGTCAGCAATAACTTCTGCCCTGCCTGCGTGTGATTGTAAAGTGTCTAAAATAGTCTAAAACAAACATGTCTTTACTTTAAGACTAAGAATGTGATTAAAAGTAGCAGATATCACTGTTTCAGCAACAACTAGGCGCAGCGGTTGTGAAAGATTATTTATTGTTTGAGTAGCATTAAGTCTCTGGCTGGGTGGAGACAGTTTCTGGCCTCTGAATGATAAATACAGTGTAATAACAAGCATTCACCAAAACAACAGCACCTTTATTAGTTTTTCCTCACCAAAAAACCAAAACAAGCACTCTCATGCAGGTTCATGTCACAATTTTTGATCTTTCTTATGGAAAATTCCAGATATTTAAAAATCTGGGCCTTATTTTCATATTTGTTTTTCCTTTTTGAGCTACTTGTTTGCTAAATTACAGAGCGATGCATGCTGCTAGCCTTTTCAGTACAATGACACTTAAATGAGATCTGCCTAGGCCTGATACTCAGGTTGGTTGTGGCCTACAGGGTGATTGTTAATGGTGCTGAATGCAGAGTATTTATAAGCATAAACTGCTCAAAAATTGAATCTTATGAATAATAATAATAAAAAGAGAAATCATTTAAATCACAGGAATAAACCAACATTTTGGGAAATGTGCTTGTTTGCTTAGAGCAGACCTTTCCAAAGTGTGGGGCCCGCCCCCCTAGGGGGGGGCGCGGTATGAAAAGGGGGGAAAAAACAAAATGCATGGACACTGCTAGCACGGGGCAGCCACAGAAACGCAAAGCAGGAGATGAAGCATAGCTGAATATGTTTCCAAGGTAGTTGCCAAGGTAGGTCTCCCTTGCATAATTGGTTTCCCCTTCGTCGGGAGCAGCGCTGGGCTCTCCAAATCACGGACAAACAGCATTCCACATTCGTGATTTTTAGTTCACAAACACTTGTAATGACTAACTACTCCTGACATTTTGGAGATGTTAGCTCTTTATACAGTAAAGTTCCAGTGGGATACAAATAATATCAGGCTGATCCTGCCACGATTTATTCCCCCTGTTCAAATCACGGACAAACAGTGTCCTACAGCTGTTTATGTTTTTAAACCCATTTTGCACGGAGAGGCATTTTTTGAAAAATGTATTGATAGCAATGTTGACTATTATTACACAGTAAAAAAAACAACTACACGTAAAATAATTACACCGTGACGCCTCTGCCTTTCTAAATGGAGGGACAGTAACTGCGTGTGTATATGTAAGCCTGTAAAACCTGCAGATAGAGACAAAATACTGTTAATCTGACTATCTGCCATTCTGCAATTCATCTCATGTAAACAATAACGTGTCGCACAGTGTGACGTGAAAAAAGGCACATACCTTTGACGCTGCGTGACGAGCTCTGTATTCCTCGTAAACAGGTAGACGCAAAAAAGGAGTTTTAAAAAGTCGGTGATTTGAAACGCCGTTTACGTGTGGACGAAACAGCTGCGTTGTCAAAAATACCCGTGTAGGTGCGGACGTAGCATAAAAGAGTTAGTAGTTTATTTTATTACTACCTGTAATTTATTGCAGATTACTTGTATTTGCTTAAATGTTTGAGGTGTGAAATAAACCGCAATGGAGCAAAATAAGGGTGTGTGTGGTTGGAGGATGTTTTTGTGCGTGTGCGTGCGAGGGAGGGGGGCGCGAACATTTTTCTTGTAAAACAGGGGGGCCTAGCAAAATATTTTGGGAACCACATGTCATAGAGTAAGATGACAGCCAACAGCTTGTTAGCTTAGCATAACCTAAGACAGGCTTTTTTTTTTTTTTTTTTTGTATTCGTTTTTTTATCCACCTGCTGCTCTAGCTCTATGTTTAGCAAACATTTACAACCCTGGATTTACTTCAGAGCATGGAAACTCACATATATGTTGCAAAAAAAAGGGCAATAAACAGTCTACAAATTTAAATCAGCTACATTTATGCTGGTTATACTACAAAAAAGTGCAGAGCTACCCGCTGTGGTGACCCCTTGTGGCAATGGAGCAGCCAAAACTTGCTTTTTTTATACTATTGATTGAAGTCGTATACATATTAAACAGATTTTGGCTCATGAGCAAGAAAAAAAAACAAAAACTCATGAATATCATCCAAGGCAAAAACATGAATGTAATACTGCTTTCACTTTCACGTGATTTGAACACTACACAAGACTGGCAGCCAGCTGAGTTGACAAGATGGTGCATTAGCATTGCCAATAAGTATGAAATGGACGAGTATAACCGAAACGGGGGCGGTTGTTAGTCACCCACAGATATTTAAAGACAAGCATCTGCAGTGTGCTCTTGTATTAAAAGGTATTTGTGTGCAGGCTGTGTGTTTCCTGTATATGATGGATTGACTAGTAAATATGTGATGGTACAAAAAAAAAGGAAAATAAGGCCTTGATTTAATAACAAAAGGAAGATTTATCTATAACAGATTGACTACTTTAACTCTGCTGTTTGAGACTCGCTATCAGCTTAAGTTATACTGAGTCCCGTCCATCTAGCTGATCAGAAAAGCATTTTTTTAATGCTTTAAAGTAAAATGTAGGTCTTTCCATGCTGAGAGCTGACCTAAGTGAGGCTGTGTTTGACGAGGGATTGGCTGGTGTTGTGCTAGAGCATGACTGTACACATTGAGGTGGATACACCCTCTGAGCATGTATTCACAAGTGCACGTCATGTGAGCGCTTTGGAATTCAGGCAATGTAGGGAAACATTTTCTTCCACCAATAAAACGTTCTTGTGTTCTTCTACTGCAACTTTCAATTTCGGCGTTTCGATTCCTATCTTCTGTTTTCACACACCAGACAACTGAGTGTGTAAATAAGTTCACTTACCAAAATGTCTCGCTGACTGTTTGAGATGTCTGATGCGCCACGTGGTGAAAATGTATGCATCTATTTCTTCCTTTCTTTCTTTTTGTGTAGTTTTGATTATTGCTTTTTGTTTTTGTGTCTGTCTGTAAATTATTTGAACACAGATAATCAAGAATGGGATGCTAACTACGGAAGCTACCTCCTCAACTGTAGTGGCTACCAACAGTGATTTGTTAATTTTTTTTTTTTTTTTTTGCATTCTTGGCTTTACATTGACAGAGGACAGGTGACAAATTAAAGGAAAACTCAAACGCCTGACATCCATGCAGTGGGGTGGATTCGGAGGCTTTGCTGTGCTTTGTTGATATGTTTAGGTCTGCTTGTCTCTCTGCAAAATAGAACTTTTCCTTTGCGACTAGCTACACAGCTTATCCTGTGGTGACGCATTTCTGTCATCACATGAGCAGTCTCTTCCAGGATGATAATCCCACAGGGCACAAGGGATCATTGAATCGTTAATAATGTTTGTCATGTGTTCACAGTCGCCAGATCTCAGCAACTATGGGAGATTGTAGACTGATAAGTTAGACGGGGCTCTCTGGCACCGTCATCCAAACAGACTTGTAGAATGAATGAATGCCACACCTTACATACGGCTTAAAGTTGGCCTTTTCTTTAATTTGTCACCTCTGTTTGTACATCGTTTTAGTTCTTTGCAAATTGTGGGAGGAATCTATGTACTGTATACTGTGATTTTTTTTTTTTTAACCAACCTTAAACTATGAATTTTTTTTGTTTTTATGTTTTATAGATATGAACCTGCAGAATAATACAGATTATATATAAAGTATCTCACTTATTTTCAGTTTGAATTAAATCTTACTAGTTTTACACGTGAGATCTCCCCGAGTTGTTTTTATTCTGTTCAAGTAGAAAAAAAGGTATTTCTTTAAATTTTGAATGAATAAAATTGGATGAACACAATAATTCTTGTACTTTTGTATTAATTTTAAGACCATGAAAATCATATTCACAAACCAGCGTGACTGGCGGTATATGAGGAGAAAGGTCATTTGTTTGCTTGCTTGTACCACATTTGAAGTGACTTGAGCCAGCTGCTCTGTCCACATGTTCAGTTGAGGTACAACTGATGAATTAAAGTGAGGAGTTATCAGTCTTATTACCCAGTATGTGATGGATACACAAAACTTTGTACCATTTCTGCCACTAAATGTAAATTACAGAAACTTAGTTGATCTTCAAGCTAACAATGTGATTAATTACACAATGCTAGTTCTGAGCTAGAGCCTTAAAGCGTATAAAACCAGGACAAGGCTTCTTGGATGGAGAAATGAAGCCAATGTGAAAGTGTCTTCAACCTGCCTGCAGTGTCTCTGAAGGCCACCAGATGGCGATAGTTGTGGTTGCAAAAAGACTGCCGGTCCTGTAGAGGTCTATGGGAAAATTGCTCTCTGTCTTGACCTCTCTGAAGACTTTCTTGCTGAGTTTATGGACTCACTTAACCATTTTGGGTCATGCTTAATGAAATGTAATTCATTGTGACATGACCATGTCCATCCCTTTGCAACCACAGTGTAGCCATCAGAAGATGCTACATTCCCTGAAACTGTCCCCACACTAATACAAAACCAGCCTAAACCACTGATACAAGGCAAGATCGATCCATGCTTTTATCCTGTTAGCACACAATGATCTGAATGTGGCAGTAAAAATAGAGACTCATTAAACCAGGCAGTATTTTTCCAGTCTTTTAAATTGTCCAATTTTGGTGAACCTGGTGTGGTCTTCTGCTGCTGTAGCCTATTCGCTTCAAATTTTGATGTGCTGTGAATTCAGAGATGTTTTTCTGCATATCTGAGTTACAGATGTTTATGTGAGTTATTGTTTCCTTTCTGTTAGTTCAAAGCAGTCTGGCCATTCTTCTCTGACCGCATTTTTACCCAGAGAACTGCCACACACTGGATACCTTTTCATTTTCTGTCTATTATCTGTAAAGCCTGGAGATGGTTGTATGGAAAAATCCCAGCAGTTCAGCAGGTTTGGAAATACGTAGACATACTTAGACATCTGAACATGGCACCAGCAACCATGCCATGTTCAGAAATACTAAAACCTTCCTGGTTGTGACGCTCAGTTTAAAGTTAAGCAGGTCATTTTGATTATGTCTACATGCATTAAGATGCTGCACTGCTTGTTAATGTAAATATCTAATCAGCCAAACGCTGATTGGATATTTACATTAACAAGCAGTGAATTTATTTCACACTTTTTGTGGCATTCAGTTTCTTTCCACTTCCAGCCACCACAGCTGTCTCCTTTCTGTGGTGTAGCTCATGAATTGTAACAAGGTGATGAGTGAAAATTGTCATGTGGACTGTTACAGACATGAAATTTGATGTGTTTGGTTTAACTTTCAGCCATTTTACCCTTTACCCTCATCATTTGTGGATTTTGGTGAAGTCCAATGTCAAAACACCTTGCAAAAAACAGAGATGCTCTAAAACATTTATCAAGTATGTTCCAGGCGACCCTGTGACACGTACAAGGCTCTCTGGATCTTTTGCAGCTGTACGCTGAGAGGGCACGGGAAATATTTACATTCAAGGCATCAAAGGAATAACTGTTGAGTGATCTTACAGGAGCCCACTATGGAGCAAAGCCAGAATGTGCTCTACTCTACATTTAATCACATCCCAGCTATTCTAGCCCTTCACATAGTTCAGGCACATGCCTTACAGCTCTGGCTTTAAAAAGGCTTTGTTACAATAAAACTAAGCTCTCAGAAACTCGTATCAATTGCACCAGACTTCTGAGTATCAGTGGCAGGCTTTGGGGTTTTTCAAAAAATCCTTGCTGCACTATAATGTAATACCACCTACATATACAGTACACTTCTTGATTTCTTAGTTTTTTTTTTTTCATATTTCACATTACTGTGGATGAATTTTGGCCCACTCTTCTCTGTAGAATTGCTTTAATTCAGACACATTGGAGGGTTTTTGAGCATGAACAGCCTGTTTAAGGTCATGCAAAAACAAGTCTGTTGGATTTATGTCCAGACATTGACTAGGCCAATCCAACACCTGCATTCATGCCATGCAGAGGGGGACTTGCTGGTGCGTTTCTAATCATTGCCCTGCTGCATAAGTCAAGTACTCTTTACCTCCAGATGTTCTCCTTTACTGGTAGAGAGCAGAATTCATGGTTTCAACTATGGCAATTTGTTCAGGTCCTGAAGCAGCGAAGCAACCCCAGAACATCATACTACCACCACCATGTTTTACTGTTGATATTCTTTCTATGAAGTTTTAATGCAAGATGTAACGGGACTCAAACTTTCCATAAAGTTCAGCTTTTGTCTCATCAGTCCACAGAATATTTCCCCAAACGTCTTGGGGATCAACAAGAGTTTTTTTTGGCAAATTTAAGATGAGTCTTTGTATTATTTTTGGTCAGCAGTGGTTTTCTCCTTGGAGCTCCCCTATAGATGTCATTTTTTCCCTTTCGTATTGTTGAATCAAGAACTCAGACCTTAACTGAGGACTGAGGTCTGTAGTTTTGTTTTGTTTTTTCCAAAAAGAAAAATGTGATTAATCATAGTTAATTCATGATTTCACACAGTGGTTGTAAGTCTGTTTTGAATTTACTCAGGTTATTTTTGTCTAATATTGTGTAAACTTTGATGATCTTAAATGTAAATGTGAAAAATAAAAATAAAAAGTAGAAAGACAGCAAATACATAGTCCTCACAGCTCTGTACACTACACGACTGAAAAAAAATCACTCAGTAATTCTGTTTTCAAGTAATTTTTATGCACACAAATCAGCCCAGACAAGCAGCAAATCAGAAAGTAGTTTCCTAAATATTGATACTATTTACTAAACACTGTCATCTCTGTTATCAATATCAAGAACTAGACTGAAATAAAGATCATTGTTTGGGATAATTAATAATAAATACTTATAGCAAAATGAAAATAAAGGAACAGCAAATTCAGTGAGCCCCATTCACTTCAGTCATCCAGTGGTTTACATGATATAATATAACAGTGAGGATAACATGATGTGAGATGACTGCAGGAGAGGAAAGCACCACATAAACATAAAAAGGAGGTGGGGCTGAACTCTGAGATGCCATCTTCTCTTCAGTTGGCTTCTTGAATTTTTTCCTTCTTGGGCTCCTTCTTATCTTCTCTAGTAATTTGAGCTGCAAGGCAGGGGGGATTTTTATTCAGTAAAAACAAAACAAAAAATTACTTAATCTGTTAGGTGCTGAGTAGGTAACATTAATGTCTGTAGTGTGTTTTTACTGTTTTATTGGTTTTTAAACAATGCTGAAGCAGAACTGTAGTTCACTGAAAGTCGCACCTCCACAAAACTGAGGAGAGTTGCACAGCTTGGTGATGATTGTCTGTAGATTCAATTAATAATTATTGTTGAATT
This sequence comes from Neolamprologus brichardi, assembly GCF_056152115.1. Classification (NCBI taxonomy): domain Eukaryota; kingdom Metazoa; phylum Chordata; class Actinopteri; order Cichliformes; family Cichlidae; genus Neolamprologus; species Neolamprologus brichardi. The sequence goes on along the minus strand of NC_142104.1, from coordinate 22,120,832 downwards.
AAAAATAAATGAATACAGCTGAACTGTTTAAACATTCTCAGTGGACATTTAAAACCTCATAAATGTGGAGACTGTAATAAAGTCCATAATTCTCTGTCAAATCCCTCCTAAGAATTTATCATATTATCATCATATTACAGGTTATTTTGGAGCTTGACAGGGTAAATTATGACAATTAAAACTTTTACTCTGTGCAAATGTGATTTTATTTTTATGTTTGCAGTTATGACAGAAATTGCAAATCAGTTTTTAACAGGATTATTTTTTTGCAGCACAATTTAGAGCTCTGTCATTTCCCAATAATCCCCAAGACGTTATCTCAGAAAGAACTTCATAAAATGTTAGTATTTAACAGAAAAAACTGAGAAAAGGCTTGGCGGGTTTAATTCATAATTTAAATGAATTGTTAGTTGGACTCAAAGGACTTCGGCAGAAACTTGTTTATCTCTTAGTAAGTGTGCGGCCTGAGAGCCAATTCAGGATGTGGGGAAATATCAAACTGAATGGGTTTCTTTATCTTTCTTTGTTAATGAATGTCCAATTTTACTCATGAAATAAATACATAAATACAAGACTGTTGTGTCAAGGATTTTCTGGGGTGTGTGGTCAGTTAGTATTTTCCAAGAAACCATTTCACATCAAATGTGGACGTTTTTTTTTTTTTTGTATTCTGCTATTAACACTAAAATATATTTATATATTTTTCTTTAATTATTTGATGAGTTCATGTGTGCGTGAATGTTTTTCTTTAAGAACAAACATGGGAGGTGGAAGGGGGTGTTAAAGAAGGATGCTGGAGAAAAAGTGCAGTCTAAGTGGGGCATGAAAAAGAGGACACATGCATTTCATGAACTACTTACGGCGAACCTCCAGTTTACACTCCACTGTGTCTTCACCGCTGTCGTTCACTGCTTTGCACGTATACACTCCCCCATCAAATGGACAAGGCTTACGGATCTCCAGCGTCAGGACACCTTGCTTACTGATCATCCTGTACTTGGCTTCATTTGAGATGTCCATTTTGTTCTTGTACCATGTTACTTTGGGCTAATAAGGGAGGAAAAGTAGAATTATGTAAGTATATATTTTTGGGAAAAGATTTTGGAAAGCAGTTTAAATGTTGATTGAATAATAATAATAATACGATAAATACTACTACTACTACTAATAATAATAAAGATTTCAGGGTGGTCAAGATTATAATGATTACAGTTTGTTCAGTGACTTCCTCTCCACCACAGCTTCAAAAGTTTCCAGTTTGTAGCCAATCACAGAGCCAGCTTTGCTGATTTGTTCATTCAGCGTGCTGGAGTCACCAGCTCTGATGCTGCTCCCTCAGCTTCCTTAGGAAATAGAATCTACTCATCCCCCTTTATTTACACAACCTCTGTATTGGGCTTCCAATTTAGCCTGTTGTCGTGGCTATGCAGATATGTGTGCAGTCGATCATCATCTCACATTTTACTCACTTTAAGAAGCAGATAATTCCTCGCAGACCACTCCACAAATTCATCCACTAGAGCTCTGTACTCCTTCTGTCTATCACTGGGGTGATGTCTGAGGTGTACCAGGTGTTTATACACCACTTTGCATTTAATTATTAGTTATTATTAATCTTCCACAGTGTGTCTTTTGTCCTGTCTTGCTCATAGGGGGTCATCTGATGGTGGGGTTTTCTCTGTACTAGTGTAGGATATGTAAAGTGCCTTTAAAATTTTTTTTTTAATTTGCATTCCTCTCTATCTATCTATCTATCTATCTATCTATCTATCTATCTATCTATCTATCTATCTATCTATCTATCTATCTATCTATCTATCTATCTATCTATCTATCTATCTATCTATCTATCTATCTATCTATCTATCTATCTATCTATCTATCTATCTATCTATCTATCTATCTATCTATCTAAAAAATTGTTAAGCACTGTATATAAGCAAAGGAAAATGTTTAACAAGGTTTAATTCTAGTAAAAGTGAATATCTTTGAAACATCTAATTCACACCCTACAGACCTTTGGTATTCCTCGCACGGCGCAGCTTAGGGTGGCGTTGTATCCTGCTATGACAGAACGGTCCACCAAAGGGCGTGTGAACTTGGGAGCCTCTGTGAAGTCATGATCCTTGTAGTTGGGTGGCTTGTATATGATACCTGAGAGGATTGAGAATTGGATATTTTCCTTTCAGTTCCAAAGAGCATATAATCATAACCACAAGTGCGTCACACTGGCTATATTTGCTCACCTGTTTTCTGAATGTAAACACTGTCTTTTGTGCAGTACGGCTCTGGGCTGAGGCCCACAAGGTTTATGGAAAAGACTCGGAACACGTACTCATTCCCCATGATGAGGTCGGACACAACACAATGGGTTCGCCGGTACTGATCATGGACTGTATACCATTCCTTCACATTAATTAAAAAAAACACACACAAAAAAAACAGATTGAGCATTTAAGTACCACTTTAAAGACAAATGTAACTGAATGAGTGAGGAAAAAGAATGAATCATCATACTTTTATAAATTGGTTTTATTTAGAGTGTGGGTGTCATTCATACTTATTTAAGTTTTCAGCTTAAGGACACCTGAAGCTACTCTGGATGGCTATGGTAATATTTCATTTTATGACATTTAATCTTTACATTAAGGCACAGCCCACATAAAGTTTTGAGACATTACAAAGATTTTACTGATTTGATAAGAGAAAAGTGCTCACCCAAAGGAGAATTTATCACAGGTTATTTATTTCGCAACACATGATAAGGGTTTATTTAAAGGACACCTACCCTAAGTGCTTTTATTTATGCCACATAACAGGTACACTGTTTTTGGTAACATGATAATAAACACTCACTATGTTGCAAGCAAACTTAATTTGATCTAATAATAATGGCTAGAGTGAAACATGAGCACTTGCTGTGCTGGCAGGGGAACAATGGACCTGCGTCACTGTGCAGACAATCTGGACCAGCTCAAAGCTACAAGGATAAGATTAGGACATTCCTGGCTGACACTGTTCCCGGCGGCTCGAGGTGGAGGATGGTGGCAGTTGGAACTCTTGCCAGGAGGCCAGATATTACATCACTAGTGACCCACAGAGGAAAGTTACTGGGAAGAGTCTGAATTTGACTTTAAAAAACAAGAATTGGGTGCTCAAGATCAAATTTATTTGCAGTTTTCGATAATCCACACAGGATCAAACATCGGCAAAAAGGCTCAAATATACACAACGGGTTCGCCATCAAAGTCACTTTAATTTTTTAATAAGTTTTGAAAGGTTCTGCCTTATATCTTAACAAGCACTCACTGGAGTAACCAATACTAACAATAGGATCTAGGAAGGAGAATTGTAGAATTGGGAAGGTCTCTTTGAGACGTTTCTAAACAACTGCAGATTTCAAGATAAGGAGTTTACACAATTGTACGTAACTACAAGTTATTTAGATCTGCTACCATTTTGCTAAGGTCAGAAAGAAATTTAAACATTAGATGAGAACCACCAAGGCTCAAAGCTGCCACTAACTGGAAACTGTTGGAACACCAGTGTTACCGTTCACAATAAGGTTTAAATCGCCACAGACTGAGAGGGTATTGACCACAACAGAAGCCTTTGCTCCAAAATCAGCATCTTCAAGGTGGACTGAAGTTTGCAGCTGCACACCCGAACAGGCCAAATGACTTCTAGAGAAAAGTTTTGTGCTTAGATGAGACAAAAATTGAGCTGTTTCGCCAAAATGACAAGAGGTATGTTTGGAGGAGTAAAACGTACCAACTCTTAAGCATGGTCAAAGTGGTAACATCATACTTTGGGGCTGCTTTTCTAGCAGTGGTAATGCTGCATTGCACAAAGTGGACGGAATAATCAAACTTGGACACAGACAGATGTTCCAAAATGACAATGATCCCAAACACACATCAAAACCTGCTTTGCAGTGGATAAAACGTTTAGCTTCTTTTGCGAACCTCCCTACTGAAAATGTGTAGGCCTCCTTAGAAATTGGGTCTGTGTGATGCCAGAGGCTTGGTGATGGCCACCAGAAGTATCTGGTCAAGGTGCAACTTGATAAGGGACAATTAACCAAATACCATAGGTTAACAGCTGAAAGAAATTATTTAAAAAACAAATTACTATAATATTACTCGCCTCTGTCAGTGCGCCCCAGGGTGGCTGTGGCTACAATGTAGCTTGCCATCACCAGTGTGTGAATGTGTGTGTGAATGGGTGGATGACTGGTTGTCTTTGGGGTCCTTAGGGACTAGTAAAGCGCTATACAAATACAGGCCATTTACCATTACCATTTATGCCCATGATGAGTTTATGTAAACTTAAAAACTGTATGTAAACTGACCACAACTGTAATACACTGACTGACTAAGTTGGTGCTGGGAGCAGGCTGTGGTGGCTAAGTAGGGCTTGCTTGAGAGTCCCAAGCCTCATCAATTTAATAAATCTTTGTTAACTGCTGACTTATATTTAGACTTTGTTAACTTAAAAACTAGTTTGGTTACATTTAGGTAACAGAACTATGCAGATGTTTCCAAATACAAATTCCAGAAACCAAACTTCTCCCGTGTGCCAGCAGAAACTGCATATTCAGCATAAGCTGCTGTAATTAGAGGATATGTTCCAGGAGGGAGACTAAAATATTAATCTAACACCATCCAGGACCACAGACCACGGTTGGGCCAGGGAGAAAGAAATTTAGATTTGAGTGTTATTATCTCTTCTACCTAACCTGACCACTGGAGACACGCACTAGCAACAAAAATTACCAAAGGTTCCCCATGTGGAACATATTGCACAAATTTCTATTACTGGCACAGGTACTATAAAGTTGGAACAGGCATGGTACCACAAGAAAGCCGAACAAAAGTGCTTCCAATAGATTCTGTCCACCAGGATTTTCCTAACCTGAACATCTGCTCTATGTAACTTTTGGTACTGAAAGGTGGAAAAAGGGACAGGAAGGTATTAGGTAAATTAAAACATTAAATTAATCTCTACTTTTATTGAATTTAGCTGCTTATTATTGGGTGGAAAAGCATGGAAAAACATGCTAACAGCAAAAGCGAGAACTAGTGTTTGGATCCAGCTGGACTCCAAAAAGCTTTCTAGCGCAGTCTCACCATAGTCTTCTTGTCGGCTTTCTGAATGGTGTAACCGGTTATTTCACAGTTTCCGTTGTCCTTTGGAGGCTTCCACTCAAGCGCCACATTAAAACCCCAGGTATCAACAATCTTTAGAGCCTCAGGAGGGCCTGGGAGGTCTGTACAAGGAAATAAAATAGGAGCTCTCATTCAGTGCCCACTGACAAAACATCTGTGGCGCTGTTTTAATGCAGTGATTTTTTATACTCCGATTAGAAGTCAAACGTAGCTCTCCATTTGTTCAGTTCTGCTTACCAACGACCTGCAGTGTTACTGCTGCTTTGTCCTCCACGTTTTCAATCTGCACCTGGAGCTCATACTTCCCGGAATGTTTTCTCTCTGTTTTGCGGATGAAGAAGATCGTGTCAACTTCACTGTTCCTAACACTAGCTAATGTGGGATCTAGGGGCTCCCCATCTTTGCTCCATGTGACTTTTGGCCTGGGTTTCCCCTGCATCACAAGAAAAGAGAAAGGAAAGGCTGTAACTCAGATTGCTTCTGTGTTTGTCTGCAAATAAGAGACAAGAAAAGCAATCTTTCAGCTCTCTCCTGTCACACTTACAAGTTCAAACAGCAGCTCATAAACAGAACATTGCTCAGCGTTGCCACAGTTGGTCAGCTTGTCAAAACAAAACTGCAAACTCCTTTGAACACAATCAGGGCTGATGTGATAGAGTGAGGGAGATGAGGAGCAGTTCTCTATAGACTTCAGTACAACCTGTCTTCTTTTTACAAACTCAGGACTCACCCCCTGCTGGTCCATTAGAGTGTGGGTTCAAAACATTTCTATTGTGGCTTCACTTTTCAGACCTGGACCAGTCTATGGTTAAAAATCTTAAATACTTTTCAGGAAACTACTGTGAATTTTCCCACAAACAAGTTTTCCAAGCAATTATCTGACCTTACAGGTGAAGTTTCCAGATTCCAAAGAGCAGATTCTTAAGTGGCCACATTCTTAATTACTGACAGGCTACATGTTAACATGAAAGTGACTTTTGACCTGGTGCTGTCTTCAGACCAAGGTTTACATTTTTTTATGTCCGTGCTGGGAAAGGTGAAATAATCCTACCTTTTTATCCATCCAGTCACACTGATATGACCACCAGATATGACCAATAATGATAAAGACATCAGTCATGTTTTACTTTGATATCAAACATAGGTAACATCCCTTGTTGTGTTTCATGTGTTCATGAAGCCACCTGAAATGGAATCACGATGTTCATGATGTCTCCAACTTTCTTGATAAGAGTCTGACGGAGATTTCTGGGAAGCCAAATTTTAGGGCGTTCTGTGAAAATAAAACACAAAATAAGAGTACAAAAAAATGGCTGAGCATTGTGTATCACGTCCACGTAGGGAACTAAAGGATGTAAGCGAATATTGAAGCGTATAATCTATAATTACTCACGCATAATCTCTCTGATGGTGACGGGCTGAGCCAGAGTGGCAGGAGCACTGGGTCCCGCCATGTTGTAGGCTCGCACACGGAACTGTAGCTTGTCTCCGGTGGTGAGGCCTTTGATCACCGTCGACGTCCTCTCTGTCAGACCCTCCATTGCTGGTATCCATTCATCAGCTGTTGCCAGAAACCACAAAAAAATTCAAATAAACTCAAATCACAGAGTTATGATGTGGAAATTAGCATAAATGCAACTTGCTCCGGTACTTACTGCACTCCTTGCAGTACTCAATCCCATAGCCCTCAAGGTCAGCTGAGCCAATTCTCTCAGGCCGCCGCCACTTCAGCGTGATAGAAGTGTCACTGACGTTGTCGACGCACAGTCCAAGGGGCTCGCTTGTAGGAGCTGAGGAAGAGGCAGAGAGCACATAAATGTCCCTTTGAGTCAGCTAGAGCAATACATTACTTTAATTAATTACTCGACAAGTGGATGACAATAATCAGTACAAGATTATTTAACCCTTCTTCAGAGCCATCATCACATTACACTGCAGCTTTACTTTTCTTTTGTTCCACACCAGGTCAAGTCAGCAAGCTCCAAGTCATACAGACAGTAAGAAAAAAATCTCCTTTCTTAAAGTCTACCTAAAAAATTGCATTTCATTACACTTTAGGGTCCTGTTCCAAAAAAGGAGGCCTAGTAAAATTTGCGAACCCTGTAATGAGGAAAAGCTCAAAGCCAGAGGGCTAACTCAATCCTCAGGTTAGTTATGAGGAACAGGTCTTCTCTCCATTTCCTCCACTTTTGCTGCACATTACGTCTTTCTTGAAACCCCAGGTAGATGCTAGTTTGTCATTCATTTTATTTAAAATAAATTCTTTCACAATCAGTCTGTCATCAGTGTCAGGACAGTGACAGAGAGCTTTAGAATTTAGGGACCATATATATTATATATTAATGCACAGTCTTTTTGTCCTCTTACAATTGATCACATCGATGAAAAACATTTTTGTGTGTCAGTTTATGGCTGAATAAAAATATTTAAAACTCTAATGTAAAGAGAATTTAAGGAGAACATGCTGGGTAAGCAATGACTGAGAAAAAAAAATCACTATTTTTCCTCATCTTGTATTTAAATTTTTTTAAATTTATTTTTAAGGCAAAGATCTACACTTAGTTAAAAAGCAGGGTTTAGAGCATTTTAATTGAATTATCTGAAAAATAATGCTGTTTGCCTTGCAGTAATTTTACTAACAGACCATCCAGGATTGCCTGTGCTGCAGTTTTGATGAATTGTGTATAGATATCTGGGCTAATTTGCATCTTTCTTTCCTGCAGTGTTCCTCTACACTCTATAATTGTATAGATAGCTTGCTAGTATAAGCTTGACTACATCCAATAAGATAATAATCAACAGTATTTATTACATTTCTGTGTTTAAGAAGCAGTGGCAGACCGTCAAATTAAATTCAGTATGCACTTGTGTAAGTTCTTGTTAGCATACACAGATCATACTCAGGCAGCTTTAGTGGGAGGTATGTGAAGATGAGCTACTGGTCTTATATAGTCCACAGGGTTTAGCACAATCTTCATCTCCAATAATGAAATTCAGCATCTGGTTGCCTAATCCTGTCCTAACTTGAACAACAAAGACATATTAATTAAATATTAAATGCTATTATTTATCAAATGGCCGTTTAGCCCATAAGCCAGATTTAGGCATCATTTTCCATCCAGTGAAATATGAGTCAGTGAATATGACTGACCTTGACTTGCCAGGCTGAAGTCCAAGTGGCTGTGATACTTTGTGTGACACGTGATTTCAGACCTGTGGCTCTGGAGCGCTATACAGCTCTTTTGCCTGGGAGTTTCTCATCCATAGAGACCAAGATGGTCGATTTTCGGCCTTACATCTTTGGATTGAATCTTTTCTTTTAGGAGGACAGTTAGAAGAACAGCTTCAATGGGTTAACTAGAATTTGTGTGAAACAGAGGAGGAACTGATTTAGTGGCTAGTTTAGCCCTATTGTTATCACTCTGAGGACAAACTGAAAGCACATGCGGAGCTGTGAACAAACTGAATAGCTACTCCATCTTGCCCTTAAACACGTAGAAACCAAATGTGTAAAGTTTTAAATATTGAGTGACTATTTCTGTGTGTGTTGCACAGCCAGTAAACGTGTTAGGGAATGATGCACTGACAAATATTTACTTAATTCACTGCCAACATGAACTAATTATCCGCACTAGTAATTTTGCTAGTGCGGATTGAACCTTTTTCTAAAACCTGCATGATAATCCAACAAAAAAATAAAATAAAATAAAAATCACATCCTAAAACCCTAAATCAAACAATGCCTACTGCAAACAGGCTGTGGGTCTGGCTCAGCGGCAGCAGCAGGCTCCACGGGGGTCTGCACTGCTGGGGCTGCAGCTTCCTCTGCAGGAGGACCACTTTCTGTCAGAGTGACACCTTTTGCTGGTGTTTCATCCTCAGCTGGTGCTCCCTCTTCTCCACTGGGTGCTGCCTCTGCACTACTGGCTCCAGGTTCCTGTTCTGCATCAGGAGGTGGAGGTGCCTCTGTCTCAGCTTTACTGTGTTCACAGTTTGCTTGTGCATTCTCTGGAGCCCCAGCTGCCGTTTCTTCCACAGGTTCCAAACACTTCTTATCTTCCACTGGCTTCTTCTCAGCCGTCTTTGAGAGCTTAGGCTTTGTCATATTTTTCCTCGGTGCATAGACGTCCTGCTGTTAATTTAAACTGGTGGTTGTATCTGCTTCTTCAATGTGGTCTTTTTCTTTCTCTCATTGACAGTCTTCTCTTCTCGTCCTGCTGTCTTTGTTGTAATAACGATGCTTGTTCTGCAGCAGCCTCCACAGAAGCAGTGACCCCCCTGTGTGTTAAGCAGCTGGTCCCAGCAGAGTCAAGGGCTTCCAGGCCATTATTTATAGAGAGGGATGCCATGGATAGTTTCCTAATCAGCTGTCTTAAGAGTAACTGACCATCTGGATACACTGATGCTCCCTCTTAGATCAACAAGTGTAGGATACAATTGCAGTTTAGATAAATTTGTGCCACAATAAAAGACAACTAAAACCTGAGCTGCTGAATGAAAAGTGACAGTCATAAAGAGTGCATCTAACTCCAAACCTTGTTTGGCTGTGGAACTGGGCGCTTGCATATGTGGCAAGGCACCATCAATGCCTCTAAAGTCTGTATATACAGATTTTAAAGTCTGTATATACAGATTTTAGAGCTACACATGCTCCCATCCAGATTATGTCATATATTTCAGTATAACAATGCTAAACTGCATACTGCAGCATAGATCTGGAGAAGAGGAGCCCAGGAGCTGAACTGGTGTGCCTGCAGCCCAGTAGACTATTGATGAACTAGTCATAGACTATCAATTGTTTTAATTAAAAGTCCATTCTAAATCAATATCATAGGAGCCTGACATGTGTTCGGTGTCTCAGTGACTATTTACTCATGTTTGCATTATACCACAGAAATGCTACTTCTTCCTTATAGCCAACAGACATGCACTGTACTCCTGAATTAACTCAGAGATGATCTTTGCATCATCATGTTTTTGTTTTTTAATTTGTTACATGTGCACAGACCCTGTGAACTCATGACCACATTACAAGTCACCCTAGCCCTATGAAACGTTAGACTGACTTAAGTCACTGGAACTTGCATGACCCAACTTATTCAAGTCAAACATGCCAATGTTATCACAATCTGTCTTTACACCCAAGACAACTTATCAATCAACCTTTTCATGAAAGTGACCTGAATGAAAATGGAACATCCACTTATCCATTTCAGTGTTGCAATTATTTTTGTTTATTTAATCCAAAGACAAATTCACGGACTCACCGATTGGCACAAATGGCTGAGAGGCTGGACTGTGACGAGACATACCAATGCTGTTCACAGCATAGATTCGCATCTCATACGGCACACCTTCTATCATACGCTTGGCTTCATAGGTGGTTTCAGGGTAGGGGTCAAAGTTCAGTCTCATCCACCTGTAGCTCTTCAGCTTCTTTCTCTCCAGCACATAACCTGCAAATTCAAAAGTGGGTTGCCATTGGCTTGGTGTCTCCAAGGAAAAATAAAGGAAGATGCAAAAAGAAAATGGCTCATATTATTATGAAATAAAGCCCATTAGAAGTTATTTTTACCAATTATTGGCTGGCCACCGTCAAACAGAGGGGGTTCCCATTGAACGACACAAGAATCTTCACCCACACTGAGGATTGTGGGAGCCATGGGAGGATCAGGAACATCTGGAGGAGAAACATTACTCTTCTTTTTGTCAGAAGAAAGTTTGACATTCATAGATAAATTTCATAAATTTACAACTTTGATGGCTGTTGGTGTGTGTTAATTGGTATTGCTGGGGCTATGGTAGGGAGAATAATGATAAAAGATGTCTTACCGACAACTTTCACGTGGATATCTGCTGTATCTTCCCCAGCAGGGTTTCGAACCACAACAGAGTAGATTCCCTCATCCTGCCTTTCAGCACACTCAATAGTGAAGACACAGTGGCCCTTGGTGGTTTCCACATGGACCCTACCGTCTCCCTCTGTGACGACCTACATGAGGACAACCATGAAAGTTACTCGATTATATTGAGCAAAGTTTCTTTTGGGAATTTGTGCTGCACTTTCTTAAAAATGATGGTTGTAGCCGGATCAATTATGATTTTTAAGACGAATACAAATAACAATATTTGCTGATTTAAAAAAAAAAATCCAAGTGTATCAGCTAATATTTTACACTGCCATTTGTGTAGTTAATATTTGTTAAAATTATTATTATTATTATTATTTTTTTACACTTTGCCTCACTCTGCTCACATCTGCTGGTTGTTTGTAGTGTTGCAAACATGTGTCGCTGACAAGGAAATTGCAGAGTGCCCCATGGTGGACAAACCATGCAAATTCAACTCTCATAACGTATTTGAAGGGTGTTTCTCCCCTTTCTTCTTGACTTTGTTGAAGTCATTTATCAGCTTTTATAAATGCAGACACTGAATGCTTTCATTATTATTTCCATGAATATACAATTTAGCATGTCAATTTGCTACTTTACAACTTGAAGATCTAATTTGAAATCTAATTTCATGAGCTAATTAATTCTTCTTTTTTTTAAAATAGAAAGTAAAAATCCTTCAGATTAAGTCTCAGAGTAGGTGAACTTTAAAATACTAATATCATATACTGGTCTGACTGATAGTATTAACCATTTGAATTTTTTTCTTGACCAATGCCGGATTGAGGTGATGCTGCTCTTGCTTCCTTTATGACAAACTTATTATACCTTGACAATATTTCTCAATTACTACATTTAATGTTGGAATCTAGTATTTAGTTGTATATTTTATATCCAGTTGTGTAGCAGTTAACACATTTGCTTGCCAAACAAAAGGTTGCTAGCTCATTTTCAACTAGATACAAATATCCCCATTGGAGTCGCATCAGGCAAAAAACTCTGCCAAATCAGACATGTGGAACTACCTGCTGTCGTGACCCCTTGTGGCAAGAGAGCTTCCAAATGTAGTTTTCATGCTCATATGGTTTATACCTTTTCCATACTGTACACATTGTACTTGCTGCTCAGCCTCCTGTGCCCTCTGTCTGTCTTAGGGAAGAGTCATAACATGCTCTTACCTTAGTGACATGGATGAACTCTGCATGCAGTTTTATCCTGTTCTTAGTGTTTAAAACTGACACAGAGGAAGGAAAAAACCATGATATTCACTGGATAAAGTGTTTTTAAGAAAATCCATGTATTAGTTTACAATTGTTACTTCTGCTCTTTGAGGTTTTGAGATTTTCTTGTTAACGTCTTTTCAAAGCTCAAGCTGTAAGACAGCAGGTTTACAGCACATTTCTACAATACATTTGTAAATCTAAATGCATGACATGTGACTTTACTGTTTATGTGTCACAAAAGCTTGTAAAGGTCAGCAAGTGCACATGCGTAGAAACTGAGGCACGTGCTGGCAGTGCTGGCGTGAGTGAACAAAAACAACAAACAAAAAATAAGCATATAATGAAAAGTGCACTTACTTCCCCATCCTTTGTGGTCCAAGAGGTTGTGTGCCCTCCTTTGTCATCTCCACTGGGTTTTATAGAACTAGCCTACATTTGAGCAGAGCAAAGCCTTAAAAGCCAAAGAGGACAGAGAGGGTCCCTTCAAATCAAAGACTTGCAAACTACAGCTAGCATCACTGTTGGAACCCATTAGCAGCACTGTGCTTACTCAGCTCGGTGAAAGCATCAAAGTTTACAAGCCAAAGCAGGGAGGAATGTATTAGTTTGCATGATATCAATATGGAAGAACTAGCCTGTGGCACTTTAGATTATCAAAAGCAATTTGATGAAAATATACCTCCTTGGCTTGTTTAATATTGGAAGCATGTAACATATTGTTGCATTTATTTTTAAAATGCAGTATTAGTATGTCTTTCAAATATAAAATAATCAGCTACAAATATAAACTAATCAGCTACAACACTGAAACTGCAGACAGGTAAAATGAACAACATTCATCTTCTCATTGCACTGCAGTTACATTATTTAAGTACATGCACCCCCATGATGATAGCACTCCCCGATGGCAGCCAGCCACCTCACCCAGCAAGACCAAACAAAAAGATCTTTTTTCCTGGCTTCTGAGATCCCTGTATCTCAATCAAATTGAGCTTGTAGGCTCCGCTATCCAACCTCGGAGGTCCCACCTGGGTCAGAACAGTTTTGGTGGCACAACAGTGACCTGTACGCTGTCACGTAGGTAATTTAATGTTGTGATTGATCAGTGTGTCTTTGGTAATGAATGAAGTGGGTTTTTTTCAGATTTCAAATCTTACCTATATAACTCTGGACTGGTGGCACATGTCTTAATTAATGATTAATAGCACAAGCCTTTCATTTGTCTTACCTTTTCTCCTTTGGTCCAGATCACTGTTGGAGCTGGGTCTCCAGTGATGGGGACGTCCAGACGTAGTTTGTTGCCAGCCACCACCACAATGGTTGACTCGGCGGTGCGACCCATACAGTCTAAGTGGATCTTAGGAGGATCTGTGAATGTAATGTAAATGGTTAAAATGGAAAAATATTTTGTATTATGACTGGTACAATCTGCGTAAGTTGGTGGCTGTGTACCTTGGCGTGGCACATAATCAATCTTCACCTCTTGGAAATCCAGAAAAAAACAATTAAATAAGTTATTTAAGTAAAATTTGAACATGTGAGTCTCTAAAGAGCCTCTAATTTTAAAGTGAAAGAATATAAAAGCACACATTTTACCCAAGAAATTTAGTTTAGCAGAGAGGTTGTAAGCATAGCCATCTGGCACAAATGTGTAGTCCCCCTCATCCTCCGGTTTGACGTCATCAATGGTCAGTTTGTGGATCCTACGGGGTCAAAAACTTTAGCTTGTGGCGTCATGGAGTGCAGGCAGCATACCGAACACGCATTACCACGTGCAAACATGTCCTCACCTGCCAATATGCGTGATGTTCACTCTGGCATCAGGCTTGACTTCGACGCCATTCTTGTACCAGGTTCCCCTCACGTTCTCATCTGACACCTCGCACTTGAAAACCGCCTGATCTTTTGCTTTCACTGTGAGGTCCGCGATGCTCTGGTAGACTTCCAGCTCTTTCTCTACATGTTCAGAAAACACAGGCTCAGAGTGCAGATAACAGCAGGCCTTCTGCTTTATGAGACGCCAGGTTTAGTTGATAGCTTGTGAGGATAATATGATTAAAAAAAAATAAAAGCTCCAGCGACTATACGAGTGGATAATGTGATAATGATTTTGAGCATGAGGGTCTCCTCTGTGTGTTGTATCTTAGCTACAGACACAAGAGGAATAGTTAATTAGATTTATAGTAGAAAATAAAGTGGCAAGATATGAGGATATGAGGACCATATGCAGGAGCTTCGGGTTATTACTGTATATCAGATGAAATAATGTACAAGAGGGTTATTAAAGTTGTCCCAGGGAAATTGTTATCTGGGTGAGATATCTCACACCGCGCTCCTTTTAAAGGTTACAACAGTTTCACGTCAGCTCACTGCTAGGTAGGGCATATATGATGGGAATGTCCAATGGCATTATAATGGGAGCTCTACTGTGGACTGAGGTGTTGATCCCTGCAACACGATAGCAGCTGGTAATTCTTGGCAGGCTCGCTGTTCAATTAAAAGGCCAACAAAGAGCAAAGATCAGGTTTATATCTACACACACCTCTGAAACACACACACACACACACACACACAAAAAACAACATATGCAAAGGAGAGAGCATGCATATTCAATATAAAGCGAAGAAATTTTAAACAGACGTTGATGACCATTGTGTGATAATCTTTTCTTTTAGTTGAAATATTGTTTGATGAATGTTTTGTTCTGTGAGATAATGGTGCTAGGATGGTTACAGGGAAAACTAACTAGATTTTTTAAATGAATTTTGCCTACGTCCGTGTATGGATGAGTTTGAACAGTCTCCATCCATTATTTCTAGATCACCTGTGGAATTAAAAGTAAAACATCTAATCACCTTCAAAGAGACACTTGTCTTAAATATACCAAAGACCATCATGTTATTGAAAAAAAAAAGTTCCAAATCTAACTAATTTCTCAAAAGGAGACTTACAAAATTCAGTTGTGCCCAGCGGGGATCCTACATCAGCATCACCGAGCTGCTGTGACTTGGTACTAGAGGAAAATCTACCATCTAATAATAAAACATACTTTCAAACCACAAAGTACTCTTTGCCCTTTAGGTGAAATATATGTCTTCTAACTTTAGCTTACATGTGCTCTTACATCTGTGGAGCAACCTTGGGACAATGATAGGTGCTATATCCTAAAGATAGACCACATACCAAGAGTGGCAAGGCCACGGAGCTATTGGTAAGGTATGGGAATGTGTCCTTGAAGAATTCATCACTGACAAAAATGGTTCATATGGTTTGTACGGCGTAATTGACACTCACCCTGCACCAGGACTTCTGCCACAGATTCGCCACCGTTTGTTTTAACCTTGTAGTGGCCACAGTCTTCTTTGGTGGCCTCGTTAATGATCAGCACGTGCTTGCAGCCGTCTTTCTTGAAGCGATACTTGAAAGATTCGTCTCTTGTCAGCTCCACACCATCTTTCTCCCTGAACAGAAATTAAAACCACAATTAAAATTAATATGATCAACAAACATGGTGAAAAGTTTCAGATAAAAAGAGCTAGTTTCACTGCTCAACCATTTTTCAGAGGTTGTCTACTTTTGAGGTAAAATGCACTACGTCTTGTGGATTTTGATGTCACTGAATCCTAGTATGACAATTAAAACAGCTAATTGGCTAGACGTTAGATTTTTGTTACATTTTGCGTCATATTATGTACAGTACATAATATGTTGCTAGGAAAATGGTAAATAGGTGGTGAAACATGTTACTAAACCATGTGCCAACATACGTGGAAATGTAGCATAAGGCAAAATCACAGTAAGTAAGTTGGCACTGCACACTAAATCAAAATCTGAGGATACTTTTCTGTATTTAATCAGTATTTAATTCATCAATCTTTCTCCATTTTGACAAGATCCCGAACACCATTGGCTGAAATGCAGTCCCAAAACCATGACAGAGCCCCCACTGTGCTTTACAGAGGGCTGCAGATACTCACTGTTGAAGCTCTCTCCTGACCTCCTCCATATGCACTGATGATTATTTGTACTCACAAATTTTAATATGAATTCATCACTTCATCAGACCTTACTTTCTGTCCAACTGAGGTAAACTCGCTAATCTCAGGCTTCTTTTTTTCCTGTTTCACTTCCTCAAGAATGACTTCTTGTCAGCCAAACTTCCACCGAGACCATTTGTGATGAGGATTTGATGAACACTAGACTGTTCAATTGAAGGGCCAGTGTCAGGGCTTAGCTGACATTTCCCTTAAGGACACGACTGTCACATATTGTTAATCTACTGTAGACATTTTTTTAAGCCAGGTTCTTTTTTTCTTGTCCTCCACTTGCCCAAATTCCTCAGTTTTTTTTAACGACACACTGCACACCACGCACCACAAACTACTTGTTTTTGCAACAGGCTGCTAGTAACAAAAAGCTTAAAGAGTTACAGTTAAAATTACTTCTTTGCTTAGTTGCCTGCTATGTTTAGACACATGACTGAGTCATCCCTTGAGATAAAAGAGCTTGAATGATTAATATTTCAATGTTAAGTGGTTTAGCACTGACCTGTGGGATGTTTTGACATTTAGAAATTTCATCTGTTTCATCACTTAAAAATATTATGACACACGTGTTGGTTTCATCACTTAGCAACGTGTCTGATTATAGTTCAGTACATTTCATAGGTGAGTTTTTGTGTACTTTTCATAGTATGCGGTGGAACAAAATTTAAAATGTTATTCTGGATGATACACTTTAAACAACATGTAACTTTACATTGCAACATTACAGATTTCCTGCTTCCAGAATCCAAGGTCAGAGTACAGGTCAATAGGTGAAATAAAGACAATATCTTAAGTTAGAAAGTTTACATTGCATTTCAGAATTGATCCAATTTGAATTCACATGAGCCCAACTTCAACAAATGGGATACATTGTTTAGTTAGATGGACCATGTACAAATTAATACACATGCCAGTTTGGGCCATTTTTGCTAGGTTTGACTATTTGTTTGAAGCATTTTGGCTGCAGTCCTGTGTTATACACTTATTTTATCGCTTTAGCAAAAGTTGGAACTTTCAGATGATTCTCACTTTGTTACAACCACCTGTTTCTTTTTGTTTTTTTGCATTTTAGTTGCACAATCACACATTTCCTTAGCTCAATTTACTGGCAGGTTTAGGTCTACTTGCGTCACTCCATTAAATACACAAGGTGACCTTTCAGATTAACAGGTAATTCAGGAACACATAGAACCAGAGAACTGTAATACAGAGGTGGTATATCTGATACATTTAATCTTTGTACTTTGTTTCAACAAACCTACACTGGCCAGACAATAATAGCTTGTATACATTTGTAACAGCAACTTTCTTCTTCAGGTAAAGGTCATGAGGGACATACTGAATGGCTCATGCAACCTTTTCATTGGGATGATAATTCACAGCTTGTAGCAACACTTCATAGTCTCTGAGGCCTGGTATCTATCTGCAGACATGACATCCTCAGATGCCATCAGTGGGGTGTCTGAGCAACTGTTAAGGATCCAGCAAATTAAAAGAGAGCCTAAATTTAACCCGATTAAATATAATTTAATGGTAGATGGCACTTTGAATACTTTTTTATTCACTCATGATTCATTTATTTTATTTAATAAGGATTATTCAGCTTTTATAAATTAGGACATGGATGATCAGTTACTGGCTGCTTAGCCATGAGTGTAAAGAAAAACATCTAACCATTTAACATTTGCTCCTTCCTCTGAGACTTCACACTCTAACTCCACCCGTTCACCCTTCATGACCATCTGATCCTCCAGATTTTTCACTACCAGGATAGGAGGCTCTGCACAAAACAGATAAGAACATGTGATTTAGCTGAACATCTTTGTTTTTGCATACCTGTACTGGAACTGGTATGTTGTGAATGTTCTCAAAACATCAAATACCTTTAACAAAGAGCTCAGTGGTGCACTTCTCTTCTCCTACTTTACAGGTATACGCTGCATCATCTGCCAGGGAGCAGTGGTTGATGGTGAGGTACCGCATGTTGCCAACACTCTCAAATATGTACCTTGACAGGGAGGAAGATTATCACACAATGAAAACACTGTTTTTATTTGTTTTTTAAAACCACAATATAGCGTGTGAGAAGGAAAGGAAATGTTTTGTATTACTTATGACACTTACTTGCTATCGATTTAACCAAATGACGCAATAAAGGTACAAATTAGGGAAGTTGGTCATGGAGAGGCAAAAGAGAGAAATGAAAAACAATCAGTAATATAGTTAAGTATGTTCTTCCTAAAGTTTTGCAACAGAATATAATAAAAAGCCACCCTGAGCATCTTCTAAAATGATTTAAATAGAATTTCAGATGAACAACAACACATTAAAAAGAACCTAAGTCAAAATGCAGAAGCAGTGTGTGAAAACTAAGCACAGCCCATGATTCAATAGCTTGTGGAAAGACCATTAGTTGCAATAATGTGAAGTAATCATTTTCGGTATGACTTTATCAGGCTTTCACATTGGTGTGGAGGAATTTTGACCCACTTTTTTGCAACATTTCTACAGGTCATTGAGGCTTGTGGACATTTATTTATGCCCATAAGGTCTGGACTTTGACTGGATATATATAAAAAATTCATCTTTCACTGTCAAGAAACCAAATACATTCTCATCTTAGCTGAAAGTTATAATCTTAGTCCCGCCACGCATTTTCCTCTTATTTTCGTTTGCTATGTGCATTTGTTTACCAATGGAAGTGTTGATCATGGGGTCCTCAGCTTTTATATGATATATCTGAATGCAACACCTTTATTCTTTTGCTGATCATTGTCCTTTTGCATGGCCCAGTTTTGGCAATTTTGACATATTTGACTCCAGAACACTTTGGTACACAGAGGAGTTTATGGTCGATTCAGTGACTGCAATTCCTGCGGCTGCAAAACAACCCTAAATCATCACCCCTCCACCACCTGGCCAAACATCTTCACTTTGGTCTCGTCTGTCCAGAGGACATTGTTGAAGTCTCGTGGTTTGTTGAGATGCAACTATGCAACCTAATCCATGCTGCCAAGATCTTTTTAGAGAGAAGAGACTTTCTCCTGGCAACCCGTCCAAGCAAGCCAGCCTTGTTCAGTCTTTTTCTTATTGTACTGTAACAAACTTTAGCATTTAACATGTAAGAGTCCGAGTTGTAGTTGTTGGGTTTTTCCAAACTTTCTGCCTTGGGGTGAATTTGATGGGACGTCCACTCGTGGGAAAATTGGCAGCTGTTTTAAATGTTTTACAACTGAATATAAGTTCAGTGCAGAATGACAGACTTTAAAGTGTTTGATGATGAAGATTGATGTGCAACAATAATAGCTTCTCTAAGATCACTGATGTTTTCTTTCCTGCTCCTCATTGTGTTAAGATATATCTGAATGCTCCAGATCTAGAAACTGCCAAAACATCTGCTTTTATAAAGCCACTCACATTTACCGATGATCAATCAAATTCCTGTGGAAGTGTTAGTTTTTCCACACACTCCTCTTCCATCGCACCTTAATCTTTGTTACATAAATACTGACACAGTGTAATATATAATATGTGCCGTTGTTCATCTGACTTTAATTGTATTTAACTAATTTTAAGACCTGCTAAAAACCAGATTCTTTTTTTGCAGAGTTATTTAAAACTTTAGAAATAAAACAGCATTCACTTTCTCATTCAGAAGGCTGCATGCATTTTAAGTATCCCTCAGCTCACCCTGCAAACTGAGGCATGAGGCCCTGATTAAGATAAAATACTTGCATCTATAAAAATAAAACTTAGCAAAGGTGCACAGGTAGGGTGTATTCAGACCTTCCAGTTGGTTGAATTTCTTGCCCGTTTTTCAGCCACTTCACCTCAATATCTGAATTGGCAACCTCAACAGCCAGTTTTATTTTGTGGCCCTTTGACACTTGGTAGGCAGGATCCAGCTTTTTGAGGAAAGCTGTGTTTCAGAGCATAAATAAAATAAAATAATCAGTCTCTGTTAGGTTTTCATTTAAATTGTGTTAGTTTTGCTACAAGCTCAGCGCACCAACCTTCACTTTTCTTTTCCTCTTTCTTCATCTTCTTCAGCCTCTTGAGCATGCCCCTCAGGTCGGTGATTCCGTACTGAAAAGCAATCTTTTCATATTCAGTAGGAGGAGCCTGGCTGAGGATGTTCCACACATCCACATCGGTCTCCGTGTGCACCTGCACGGTTCTAACACACAAAGACAGAGATGTTAAAACCACTCCAGTGACACAAATGAGTGAAAAGAAGTAGGCTGTTAAAACAGGGACAGTCACTGTAACATACTAGCAAAATGGACACAGTCAGATTCATTGATATCGCATGCATCAGTTCAATATTTGATACTGAAAAACTAACAAGCAAAAGCTCAAGAGTCATTTTAGTAGATTGTTTACAAACTTGTAGCTAATGATTAGTTTAAACAGATCGATATCGATTGTGTTTTGTAATCTCCTGTTGTGTCATTATGGGCTTGATCTCATTTTGTAGTTACTGTAAAGCTAATTTCAAGAATTTAGGAGTATTACAAACTACATGAACAAAATTACTGAGCCACCTGAGAAAGGCTTTCCATGAAGCTCCCCATGCACATTTTTTGTGCTGCTGTTAATGGACAGCAGCACATTTTCTTTAATGGACTACTTAGGCATTCAAAGTGCATTGTACAACATGTCTCATTTACACACACATTTAAACGAGCAATTTTTCCCCTCGCCTAAATGCTTTCTCTCTCATGTTCATTCTTTAACTCAGGGTTCAATATCGAACTGGAGCAGCCAGGGATTTTATGACTAACCTTCCGGTTAGTCGATGACTTGCTCTACCTCCTGAACTACAGCCCTGTACCCTGCTTCATAACAATGTATTATATTCGCTACTAAATTACATTTGGTAGTGAAGACAACAAAAAACTTGTTGATTGAAAAGATTTAAAAAAAAAGGTTAAAGTGGTGGTGAAGGCATGGCAAGAGTTTGACTTACTTGTAGTACTATATTTCCATATATACCTACTTTGTATTTCTTCGTCTTCTTTTTTTACTTTTTTAAATTTTATGTGAACTTATTTATTTATTTGGTTAAGGTTAGGCACCTAAACTACTTGCCTAACCCCATTAAATAAACAACTGGCTGCCAGAAAAGAGGCAGAAATAATATAGAGAAAAAAATAGAGAAAACAGCTTTCCCTCGCACCATAATTGAGGCCTGAAATTCATTATTTTTATACAGTCCAGTTGCGCTGCTCACCTTCCATATGAGACTGTCACTGTTAATAAAAGTTATAGATGTGAAAAACTATGAGATGCTTAAATTTCCCTAGCAAATATGATCCCCATTAAACATTAATATCAACATATTTGTATCAAAATAAGATAAAATGGGCATTTTCTTTTTCTTTAGAGCAGTTTCACTACAAATGAGAATGTCTCCTTTTCATACCTTGGATTAACTAAGCTGTGCACACTGCTTGTGTACTTCTGTGTACCTGTCATCTGTTTCCTTGTTGCTTACTTGCTGCTGATGTCTTGTTTGGTGTGAGACTGCCTCCTGAGTAAAGTTTTGTTTAACTCCATCTGCCTGCTCTGTGCATCATGTAATGGGGAATTATTATGCATTTGTTTTACATACTGTCAAAATGACTGACTCTTGCTTATGCTTCTGTAATAGACTAGCAGCACTTAATCAGCTAAGAATGATTGTGATTTCAGCATTGCTATTAATTATTGCTGTCAAATGTTTGCTGTCATGGGGGAAAAAAACAAGTAACACAGAACAACAAAAAGTTTCCCAGTGACATTCAGACAACGTGTCAGCAGTTTCTTACCGATTTGAGGGTTTTAAAAAACTGCTGCTCATTCAGAGGTAGAACCCAAGAGGCAAATATGGCAAAACAAACCAGAAAAGTTAAAACACAGCATTTCAAAAGCAATGCAATCAGCAAATTAGAAATATGCTTTTAAAGCACATTAAATATCATTACAATGGTTAAAATGCACTGAAGCAATCGTGCACACGCTAAACCTGAGTCACAACGTCAGTCAAAAATGACTCATATGCTAACAAAGAATGCATTGTTTGGATTTTAACACAGGGTCTGCTTATAGTGAGGCATATATGCGGATTTTAGGGATGTGACATGTGTTAACCCCGAAGACTTTCAAAGAAAAATGTAGGTGCACAGAGGTGGAACTATTGTCAGACTTATTATAGACTGAGTGAAATGATCTTCGGGGCTGTGACAGTGGTGAGCAGGGGATTAATTTAAAGCGTGAGGAAAAACAATGGGATCTGACAAAGTGACTCAGGATGTTATGTGATGGAAAATCATGTGTATACGTTTAAAAAATGGTAACACTTTTTTCTATTCTGCGTGACAGACAAATATAAAAGCTCAGAGATAATGAACACATCATGCCACCTTAAATTATCACTGTGCATTGTTAGTTTGTGTTCAGGCTTATTTGGTTGCAGATCCGTGATCATTCCAACTTTTAGTTTGCAAATGCAGAAGTAGCTTACTCTCTGAAGATGCAAGGAGATCCAGAAGGAATGAAAGCGTGAGAGTTTTAGATTATAAAGGGCAACCCTCCAAAAAAACAACAACAAAAGCTGAAAGACTATAAATAATTAGAATTTTTTTGTTTATTAGTTTGTAATTGCTTACCTCTTTTTTAATAGAGTACTGAAGTCCAGCTCTCCTGAGTCATCATTTCCGTCTGTGCTACTGCAGGAATCAGAAAATATCAACAGCCCAGTAGGTTACCTTTTTCTCATTTCTTCAATAAGTAAATGTTATTACTAAACAGATATAGTCTATTTTAAATAAAACAAATCCACATTCCCAGACTCGGTGAATCATTTCCTGTTTACTCCAATATGCAAGGGAGAGACATGCTTGCATATCAAAATGTTGGAAGAAAAAAAAAAAAACTGGATCGGACACGCCGAAACTAAAAGAAAACAAATGGAAAGATGTGAAGTGCAGGCAGATGTTTTTGTCTGCAAAGACAGATGTTGCCATGTTTAAGGAAGCAGCTTTCATTTTGGGAAATACACATTTATTTATGCTGGTGTAGTCAGGGGGGTCGGGGTCTGTTTGGTCCAGTTAATGTAGGTGGAAAATTCACAAAGCTCCACAAATACAGCATACCGGCTTCATGAGTCCAGCCGGACTCGAAGCAGACTTGGAAAAGTTTAACAGGAATAACTGCTCAACTGTGGTGCCCACAGCTGCCAGTGTGCATCTGAATGTGACTATAATCCCTGCTGAAAATCAAATAGTTTACTACATGGAAGTTTACTAAGAAATTACACAAGATGGTGTTCTTGTTTTTGAGGAATGACTGTATCTGTCTTATACCAGCATCTTTTAACAAAGAGCAAAACAGCAAAGCCAGTCATGCCTAAGGCATCGAGGCAAGCCGTTTACATCTCCTTCCATTCTTGTTACATTAGGATAACTTTACTTCATTTCTGGAAACAAAGTCAAAAAGTTGTATTTCCCAAAACTATAGAACTGTTCTTCAAGCCATGAACAGCAGCATTCATTCACGCAAGAACAAAGCACAACACTGAAGGTTAAAGAAAACACAAGTCACCGTACGATATAGGCTCTGTTTGCTGCTCATGAGTGGGATAACAGATAAAAACAAGGGCACAGTAGATGTGACTGTGTGTTTGTCTCCTGCCTGTGACCCGGCAGCAGGATTAGAAGGTGAGTCTCTGGTTTATGCGGTGGAGTTACAACACACCATAGCAGCACTTCCTCTGTGTGGCAACCCCTTATGGAAGAGCTCGGCTACTGAAAAGCCTGTGTCTTAGCACATCCTGCACTTTCAGTATGATCAAACCACCGTCCAATTTCACTCTGCCATGTAGCTGTTTGTGCAGCTGGCTTTGGTGTTTTGATGAAGACCCAGGAGGAGATCAGAGGGAGCTGACAGATGCAACTAGCGGCATGTCACTTAACAGTTTAATAGCTCAAATCTCCACATATGGAGAGCCGAAGATTAACACAATCGCAGCTATAATTAGCAGTTGCATTTTGGATTTTGAATTTGAGTCCCACACTTAGCTCTCTCTCAAGGTTTTCCTTCTGTTGTCGTTCTCAAAAATCTGCAAAAGGGAGGCCGTATCATTCACAACACTGGGTTTGTTTGGCAGAGAAAAGGCAGGCCGCAGAAGAGAGACGAGTCTCTGATCTGCATCCTGATTTCTCTGTTATTTAACAAAGTCCTCAGAGTTTGAATACAGGCCTCAGTTGTTGCAACAAACACCTTTACTACCTTGCTCCTGGTCCACTTCTCTTCTTACCGCCTTCACTCCTGACAGGTTAGCATTTCCACAGTTATTTTTCACAGACAGCAATAATCCACTGCAGTTTATTAGCAACTGTACTTGTGCATTGACTTTATAATCTACTGAGTCCTCGCTATCATACACAAAGCTGACGGCAAAGTGATGGCTGCAGTTTTGTTCCCCATTGACTCTGATTTAAAGCATGTGCAAAAATGTATCTGCCTATGGGTACTTAAGTGGTTTTCAGTGTTTGTGTTATCTACCGAAAACATGCAGAAGTAATTACTCCAGCTCATCTAATGAAATAATTCAGTCCTTTCCTTCACACTTTAAAATAGTCGTCTTTAGACTGTTTAAAAATATTCTGTATTTTTCTACAGAGGGCAAAAACTGGTTTGTTCATATGAAACAAATCCAAAATAAAATGGTTTTCTGATTATAAAACGAGATTACAGAAAACAGATCACAAAAAATGTATCAAAATGTACCATTCACATATGACAATATTTCACTTTTATTAAAATATAGTCAGCCTGGTAATACAAAATTGAAGTAAAAGTGTGATTTATTAATGGATTATAAATAGTTTTATAAAGGGAATGTGAATTTTATAGCTGTGACATTAAAGAAATGGGATGAGGAAGTTAAACTCTCAATGAACAACTCATATAAACAATTTACGTTTTAAAATCTTTTTAAAAATGTCACATCACTTTGTTTATTCTTGGAATGACATATATTAATATTTTATTTAATTTTTTTAAATAAAACTTACGTGCGTCTGAAAGCTGCTCTTATATCCAGGCCCTCTGGAGCACAAGCCTCTGAAAGAAAGTGTCCAATACCATAAATCACTGTGGTGCATGTATACATATGTATGTATGTATGTATGTATGTATGTATGTATGTATTATAAAAAGAGTGTCACATTAATAAAATAAGGACACTCACCATGAACAGTGAGGTCAAAGTTGCAGCTGTCAAACTTATCCTTGGATGAAACCTCACATCTATAACCTCCAGCAAAGTTAGCCTTGGCAGCAATGATGTGCATCTCAAATGTGTAGACCTGCAATCACATGTGTGCAAAGAGATGTGAGATTTAATGTGTTTGGAGATATAATGTGTTTTGCTGTGTGTATGTGGGATGTTTTTAGGAAGGTGTCTGCTGATTTTCCCTGACTCCTTTCCTTTGAAATATCTAAGTTTCCTTGAAGTTCTGGGTTTCCGAACAGGTTTGATGTGTCACTGCTGTGTCATTGCCTCGAAGATAGCGTGCCTGTGGTTTGTCGTGCTTTCAGGATAAATGCCTGAGGCAAGATGTTGCCCAACTGAGAGTGAGAAGGGCAGGACTTGCAAAACATGTCGGTTGCTTCAGCGTGAAATGCTACATATTCCAGCCTTAAGGTCATTTTAGTGACAAACAACATGAGCCCTTGCATTTGTGTGTTCCTTGAAAGGAAGCATAGCTTTTAACATATGTTATTCCAAATTTCTTCTTGTGTTGTTTGTTGTGATGTCTTTTTAGCATTAGCCCACCTTGGTGTTGCGGTCATATGTCTCCTTCAGTTGCAGGTGTTTTCCAGACTTGCTGGCAAGGTCCATCCACTTCCCTTTGAACCATTTGACCGTGGGTTTCTTCAGCAGCGACTCAGCGTTCACTTTAGCCACAAATGTGATGTTTTCACCTGTGTGAAAACAAGGCTTGGATTTGATTCTCATATCTGATGGCATCTTTACCTTTTCTACAAATGATCATCTTACTGAGCGCACATTATACACATTACATTCATTGTGCGATATAGCTTCTTTTTTTTTTTATTAAAAGGATACAATATTCTACTTTTTTTCAAATTTTCATTACAAGTATCTTTGCTTTTGTGTGTCCACCCTTCCTATACATAGCTGGTTAATTCAGTGGGATTAGATTAAAGATTAAATGTATTTAATTTTATATCCTGTATTTTGAAGCCACTTACCTACAGTGACTTCTCCACTCTGAGGTTTCTCTGTGAAGAGTCCAGTCAGGTCCTGTCTGGTGTCTGGAGGATGTGCATCTGAAAACCAACGGGATTAAAATACAATGCTACAGCATGAACTTCAATTATAAAAATGTTTGGGTTTTACATTATGTTGAAAATAGCACATTATTAGCTTAGCTCTGAGAGTTAAGACAAACCTATCATGGTCCTGGGCTGCTGACCCAATCTTTTTTATATTTCGGTCCCTCGTGTTCTGTTTATGATCTTCAGGGTCATTCCTAAATTGTTTATTATTATTTTGTTTTTCAGCTTTGTGTATGTTATTTCGTGTTCAGGCTTGGGTTTTTAGTTTCAGTTACTGTTGTGGTCACTATATTTCCTCCTTGTTCCTCATGTCAGGTTGTCAAGTCTCTGTGTGTGGCTGTTGTTGTGCCTGTGTTACTTCCTGTTTTATTTTGGTAGTCTCTCATCTCTTGTCTTGTCCAGTTCAGCTGTATCTCCTCTTTGCCCCAGTCATCCCTCTGCATCTGTCTTGTCTTAGTCGCCTTATGTCCTTTGTTGAGTAAACTTGCTCACTGTCTTTGAGGTTCATTCTAATGTTTTCTGGCAACTTTTCACTGGCAAAAGTTTGGATTTGCTCATTGTTTGAGGTTATTTCCTGTGCCCTGTATTTGCCTCCTTAATGCACTTGTCACATAGAGGCACATGACATAAACCATTCAACTTTCTGCTGTTGGTGAAACTTTGTAAAATACAATATGACAATTTTTGATCTGACATTACTCTACTACAGTAAAAATAAATGTGAAATCCTCTTTAAAAGAAGGTCATTAAAAAGTCTGAGGGGTCCTGTATTTATCTACCCTGCTGCATGGAATTACAGAACCTTGGAGACCTTTTCTTTAAACATAGCATGTGCAAAACTTGAAATAGCATCCAGGCAATGCCTTTTCTTACAAATGGCAGCTGTTTTCAAAGTCTTTGTGGAGTACACATGTACAGTTATGGGATATTTTGGGGCATTTTTGAGCATTTGGGGAATGATTTTCACAGCATATTTTATAAAAATGGACAGCTGGTAAGAGAACAAAGGAATCACTGAGTGATAAAAATGAACTTACCCTCAGCTTGTGCTGGGGCAGGAGTTTCTTCTTGTACTGGGGCTACTGCAGGGTGAGAAGGGGCTTCTTCTGGTTTTCCATCAGCAGGGGCCTCAGCTGAAGATAGCAAGCAACATTTGAGAGGCACAGAGAAACAACAATCATACGTTTAGTCCATTCACTGTTCCCCTCTCAACAAAGAATCAGCTCCAAACAGTGACACCCTGGACAGGTCGCTAGTCTGTCGCAGGGCTAACGCACTGGGACAGACAACTATTCGCACTCACATTCACTCCTGCATTCACACCTATGGGCAATTTAGATTTTTCAATTAACCTATCTCCACAAAGGTATCTGGCCAACATTCATCACCAAAATATTTTTGTCTTATCATTTTTTAAAGGCCCGCTGACTTTCCATGTGTTATCAGCTGCCTCTCATGCCTTTCCTCAGTGCCAGTCAAGTGGTGGTTACTCATGAGGAAATAATGCACTGGTGTGGGTCAAGGTCGTCATGCAAACAGAGTAAAGGTGGCTATGATATGAGCCCCAGACAGCTGTGGCCAGTCCCTTATAGCACACTGGGCACTTTGGCCGCTGTCTTTCTTTGACATTTGTTTACATCTTACTAAAGCCAAAGGGTGACACTGATAAACTAATAGCACAAATGTTGCTCTGTGACACACTTAGCAATCGTCTCAATGTACATTAGAGTGCTGTGCAGGTGCGATAAAATACACGACAAAATGAGTGAAGTTAAACGAGTGAGTAGGTGTGTTCACGGCCTCAAATGAAGAGCTGGACTTTTTGGGAAATAAACTTGCTGTTGTAATATCATTTGTATTTAGAGACAACAGTCCCCAGGACACAGGCATGCAACTAACTGAAGGAAGCTGTGTAATTTCTAGTCACGTTACAACGAGTCATCCAACCACTGGCTTGGATGACTTCTCTCTCTCTCTCCACCATCTGTTATGTACAATTTAAGTCTTACTGAAACAACATGAAGGCCTGTTTCCAGTTATAGCGACAAAGCCAAATGTCACAGACCCTTACGCCAGCTGACTAGTGTTCAAGTCCCTTCTGGGACAATTATTTTTGATTTAGTGGACCACGTAGGTTCTCATGTAGTTTCAGTAGGATTTTTTGATGTGTTAAAAAATCACAATGTCATGTTTGGGGAAAACACAGTGTGACGACACTCAAGCTTTTAAAGTCCCTTAATACAGAGCTTTCCGTTCAGGGAACCAGGCTTGAATGTCATAGATTTGTTCTAATGAGCCAACAGCTGATCACCTTGTGATTCCAGCAGGGACGGGGGCAGCAGGGTTACTGAAATCCAACAGAACACAAAACAAAATGTTTTTAAGTTGATTACTCTAGCCCCATAAGAATGCCTCTCCTAAGTTTGTATGCACAACTACAAAACATATTTAACCACATAACAATTGGCCACTTCTGAGGGTCTAAACCTTTATAGATGTCTCTTTTTAAAAAAGGTCTGGACAAAGTTCAACACAGTCATTTCTGGTTCCCCAGCAACTTCACATTGAGCTATAGAGGTGCCCTTTCATGCACAGGTGGTCTGATGTTTTTTTTTTAAATCTTTGGACCGAGTCAAGGTAGCTGCCCTTAATACAGTATGAGTTATATGCTAAGCCAGCTGTCTGCTGACTATAACCTTGAATCTAGCTGTCAAATACGAGAGTTTTGTCAATCTTCTAACTTAATTCTCGACAGGAAAAGAAATGATGCATTCCCCAAAATGTCAAACTGATCCTTTTAAAGCAAACATCTCTCAAATGCACAGCATACAGAGCTGTTTCAAAGATCTGGTTTTGAGTAGCTGTCAGAGGGTGCTGTCAGAATGTGCAGAAACATCAAGTGCATGCAGTGTGTCAACTATTTACTGCTTCAGTGGTTTTCTGCATCGAGTGCTCCATTTTGCTTTGTGCGCAGTGATGACATTACAGCCCGTAGGTGAGCACACAGAGACCTCAAATGCACAGCAGCAGCATCGCAATCTCCCACCTGGTTGAGACACCACCTTCAATTCAAATTTGACCTTTGAGCCCCCAGCAATCACTGCGTAGACACTGGCGTCTTCTTTGGTAATAACTTTTATAGTGAGCGAGTGCTTGTTCCCGTCGGCTGCAATAATGTATTTGCTGTCGCTGGCAATGTCCTTTGAGTTGCACTGCCATTTTACTTTAGCGTCTGGCTTTTCAGTCTCTGCCTCAAAGATCACAGAGGACCCCTCTTCTGCCTCCTGAGTCTTTGGTTTCCTGGCAAATGCTGAAACTGGGGAGGGTGGGTTGGAAATTAAAAGCAAACCTTTGATGTGTCAATTTAACTTTCTTTCTTTAAAGCTCATATGCTGCCAGGCCAGCAGTGAACACAGATACCATCATCTCACCGAGCATTCGGTGATTAGAATTTGATCATGCTGTAAAAACACTAAATGACAAATATCTGTGAGATTTGACATTATTTAAACTTTTTTTCATCTGGGTAATTTCTCTCTGCTCAAAAAACAAAGATCATGCCCGAAGAAATTCTGAAGAAAGAAAAAGACATATGGGGGCAACAATAAGTATGAATATGTCAGCAAAGCTAGAAGAGTCATGAGCTCAGCATGGCTGCCCAGGATGAAAAATGTTGTACAGTCCACAGCACACTGGGTGGGGCTAACTGAAAACCAATAAATTTGCCTTTTGCCACTCCACACAGATCCTGTCAAAGCACAAACATCAAGTTAGAAGACAAAAAATGAATTCTGGAGCACATTCTGGAACGTGAACAAGCATTAACAGTGCTGTACTGTATGTGTACAAGCTAAACACTTTTAATCTGAAAGACTGAAAAAATTTCTTCAGCAACTCTTAAGTGCTTGTCGTCTTTACAAGAAGCCTAAAAACAGTGAGCGTGACTGACACGACTGACTGACATGTTTAATGGTTTAACAGTTATGAATCGCACACTTTGTGCTGGCGTAATGCAGGCGGACAGTCTTCAGCGAGTCCTCACGTAACCACACACAAACCAAAAAAAGAAAAAAAAAAGCCCTCCACATGTTAACAGATGGCCCCGCAAGTATGCGTTTAAATATAGGATGCATATGTACTGGAGTAATAAATGAGGCTGGCAGGCTTAAGCTGCAACAGGGGTTGCAGGTATCATAGTTGAGGGATTAGCTGGATGCTATTTTTGTGACTTTAAAGGGAGAGGAAGAATAATGTGCCCTTCTTGTCATGTTGTCAATCATCTGTACTGTTCTAATTTTCATACTGCTGTCTGGCTTTAAGGTCAAATAGACTCCCTTGAGTTTTATTTTTAGAGAATTTTAGTAATTGTAAAGCTGATTAGTGATCTTTTAAACCTAATTTCACCTTATTTTTGGATATGTTTAGCAAATTATTTCAGCTGAATCTCACGAGGACCGGGTTAAATGTTGGCATTTACAGTTTAATCTCTGTTTAATTCAATCACATTAACGAGTGATTAGGATTGAGCTGAATGCACCTCCTGCAGCCAAATGTGTTCATTTATATATTATTACAGCTTTTCTTCATGTTGTTGCTGTATTTATTCTTGTCTTTAAATGTTTGACTGAAAACAATCTTACCGACCGCACTGTACTGATAGTAATTGTCAGTAATGTTATGGGCTCAAGACAATTTGTCCTGAACAAATCCTTGACACTAAAGGTCTTAACACACACACACGCACACAAGCTTGGCCATTTGGGCTGCACTCTTTGTCATCGGATATGTGACATGTCAGGCTTCTCGCTCCTCAAACGGCCATTCATTTCCCACTCAAGAGCGCAAAGAAAACTGTGGAAAGTCATTTGTCAAGTTGGAATCCTGCGGGGCATTTTTGGATCAGTGAATCGTTTTGTGAATGCAGTGATGCTGGAAATGTGACAGTGTCGATTTCACATCAGACGATGTTTCCACCTGCGCCGCGAGATGTGTAAGTGAGCTACTGACGTGACCAAAAAGGGCTTCAAGTTCAAAGTGTTTTCTGATGAGAAACAACAACTGCATGCACACGAATGTAGTGGGTTCTGATTCTTCGCTCCTGGCTACATGATGGCTGATAAAGCATTTTAATAAAGGCACTTGTGGCACCTTAATAAGCCATGGAATATATTTAAATTTGAGGGGATAGAAGAAGAATACTGCTACTTTACCTGGTCAACTGCATTACGCATCTTTAAGCTGTACAAAGTGAACATATTGAACTACCTTTCATTTAATAATCATGAAAAGGAAGAGCTACATTTTCTTTATGTTTTCCAAATGTCATTTCTCAGTTACACAGGTTACAGTCATTGCATGGGCATAAATAAGCTTTATATTTAAAATGATGTTTTAAGTCTGTTTAGAAAACTTTTCATATAAAAACACTATGAACAAAAAACAAAGGCTGTGTCACCGTGTATAACGAAAATGATATGCAGGTATTAGGCAGGCAGTTTGGTTGTGGTTCATTGCTTAACAGGGGTGTGGCCCATCTCAGCTTTTTCTCACATGTACTTTTTACACGTCTTGCCATATTGTTGTTCTTCTGACTAGATATTAAGGTAGAACGTGGTAATATCACAATAAAGAGTTTATCTAAAAGTTTACAGTTATTAAGAGAACTCATATGTATGGCAAACTTTTTGATTCATGGATTAGTTTGCTCAAAGCAGGCATGTGGCAAAACAGTAGGAACATTAAATAAGATGAGAAATAAATTGCTCCATCTTTGTTTGCTAAGGTAGTCGAATATGTCCACTTACTTGGTTTTTTGACTGGCTCTGGCATCCTGATCAATCTCCTCTCTTCAAATTGTGTGACTCTTTGCTCCCAAACAGTCTGCTGTCTGTCTCAACACCCCCTGCCTTTAATAGTGGGCCTCTTTCCAAAAATGCCTCCCCTCCTTCCATGAACCATCCCACCTCTTGTGCCATTTTTGCTAGTCCTAAGCCAGTGTCCGCAGACACCACTCCACTCCTACAGCCCATTCCAGCAGTGACCCAGCCCCCACTTCCCAGCCCACCGCCTGTCACCGGTCACGTCTGACCAAGGGCTATATTTCAACCATCCCTTCCTCCAGCACCTCGGCTGAATGATAGGCCTTGAGAGGGAGGGGAAGAGATGTAACGCAGCAGTTTATATTTAGCACTTTGATTCCAAAAAAAGTCTGCTCTCCCCACATCTGTTCTGCCTCCTGTTAGCCTGTATGTCTAAGAGTTAAAACTACAAATAGATAGACAAACTCTAGTTTGTTTGTTTTTTTTAATGGACAAGGTCTTTAACTGGTCTGTGTCTTGGACACACATGCATAGCAATCTTGTTGTTTTTGGCAGCAACTGAGCCATGAGGTTGTCGAGCAAATACAAAGTTGCTTGATCCCTTTAGGGGCCACCAAGATGGATCATCTGCCTCAATTTCACTCTCTAGCATCTTCCTCCTTAACTACACCCATGAATCTTCACTGTGTTCTTCCTCTTTTCAGCTCCATCTTCAACATGCCGTGTTGAATATATTCACTATCCCTCCATCAAAGCCTTGTCTCTTTAACTTCATCTCTAAACTGCTCACCCTGAACTGTCCCTCTGATGTACTTATTTCTAATCCTGTCTGTTCCCGTCACTCTCAATGAAAATCTTCAGCTCTGCCTCCTTTTTGTTAATGCCACATACATCATACCATAATTCTACCCCTCGAAACGTTGCTGTTACACCTTTCTCCCTGTCCTGCTTCTACAAACATTCATTCCTCTTTTCTCCACAGCATACCTCCACCTGCCCAGGTTCTCTTCCACCTACACCCTACTCCCACTACAGATCAAAATCTCAACTGCAAACATCATAGTTCAGTAATGTAACTCCACCCACACCTTGAACCCATCTGTCACTCTTACTACACACCTCACTACTGACTCACTATCCCCATGGTGCCCTGCACCACCCTCACATACTTTTCTGCCACCCCTGACTTCCTCATGCAGTACTACAGTTCCTCTCTTGCCACTCGCTTACTCTTTCCTACTGCATGCTTTCTGCAGATTCATTCAGTGATGCTCCGTCTGACCATTTCTATACTTCTTCATCAACACTCTCAAAGTAAACATCACATCTATACTTCTCTTTCTCAGCATTAAGCCATGCTGCTGCTCACTGATCATCATCTCTCTTCTTAAACTAACTCTTTCCTACATCTTTATGATATGGCTCTTCAACTTTATCCCTGTGCAGTTACTACAGTTCTGTACATCATCTTGAAAACTGGCATCAGCACACTTCCTCTCTAATCTTCTTCTTCTTTAGTGTTCAGCCTTACATACAACTCACAATTAGCCTTTTCCTTTTCAACTCAGTTTTTGCCGTATCTATACCCTCCCTGTGCTCGTGTCTCAGATTATCTCACTTTTTCTTTGCTAACATCCTCCTTTGAATAGTTTCATGTACTTGTTCTTTTCACCTCCATTCTTATATGTTACCCCATGCTCCTCCTCTTCTTGAAGCACATTTTCACCAAGCTTTCCAAGCTCCTTAGACTTTTCACCACAGCCTTTTCCATCCTTTTCACAAAATCCACTACTATCTATCGTTCTGCATTTCTCTCTTCAGTATCATACAAACCTAACACTTCCTAATCCTTTCTGTTATCTTCACTTTCATGAACTTTGGAGTCTGCTCCAATCACCACTCTCTCCCCCCGGGGACACTCTCTACCGCTTCATCCAGCTTCAGAAGTCCTCTTTCTCTTCTTACTGACATCCAGCCTGTGTGGCATGCCTCAAACCCATGATTTTGTGAATCAGCCAGCTCTCTCTTTGACAGCCACAGACCTGAAATTAAATGTTACTCCACACTTCTGCCTTTCGTTCTCTCTTGTTACCTCCTAACAGACCCTCTCTTTTTTGTCTATGCTATACTAAAGCTACCATCACTTATTCACAAGGGTTGCCACATCATGTAGCTCTGCATGTTTGATTTGGCAACGTTTTCACACCAGATGCCCTTCCTGATGCACCCCAAAGGGATTTGTGTCTACAAAAGGTTTATACTATATTACACTAACTATATTGTACTATACTATACTCTAATCTGGTGCTTTTATGCATCTCATGTACACAGTTCTCTTTCTCTTGCATGAGCTCTAAATTACTGTATTTGACTGAAGGACATTTTAACGCCTGCTTGTTATTGATATTAATTATAGCTCAGCCATTGTGGGGAGCTGTTGGCTCTTGAGACACCAGGTGCTGTGGTAACTTTATATTTACATATTGCAGATAACAGTAGTAAATGTTGCAGTTTGGCTACTCCCATAAAGCCAAAGACTCGTGGCCATCGTAACTAGAAGGCAACTGTGAGACCAACACACAGATGCTGAGCACTTTAAATGAAAAATAACTCTCAAAATGTTTTTTTCTGGCCCACGATGAAGCTTCAACAGTACAAGGTCAATACAATATGCCATAAAACACAGTTTCTAAATATCAAATTTCACACATTATACATATTTAAATCTGCTACCTTCAGTAATACATTACATATGTTAATATTTCACATACAGGAGCATCTATCTATGACAAAATTTGCCTTTGACATACTTGATTCTGACATGATAAATAAATTTAGTTCCTATTTTCTCAGTTAAAAAAGGATGTGTGTGGAAACGGAGAAGTCAGTGAGCATTTCGTAGGTCTTCTTTAGACAGTTTGCTAAAAATTGTTTTATTCTAGAAAATGAAAAACAAATAGAGAACAAATGAACAGGACTGCATTTCCCACTCAGTGATATAACATAAAAATTGTAGTTGTGTAACTTTCAACATAGTGGGTTCTTTATACCCTCTATGAACAGGGGAACTGGTGGCTGCGGTGTGTCAGTACACACAGGCAGATATAAGTACTTGGTGACAAGTGACTTCACCTCCCCAGCCCCATATTAACCTCATAGTTCCTCATAGTTGGACGATTATCTTTTCAGTTGTAATGAGAGATGTCACTTAATCTGTGTGTCTAACACAATTCAACTTTATATAGACTTTGCGTTTCTTCTTCTTTGTGTTTTATCTCCAGTGTTTGCCCAAATCACATCACAATTATCTTTGCAAGAAGCACAATACAGATAAGGTGACAGACAATTTATTAACTTTGTACATGCGATTTGTAATTGTAACATACAGCGTTTCATATACGGTCTTCTAAACCATGATATGAAACCTAATATTCTGTTTTAAATATATTTTTAAAAAAATCCAGTTTAAATATATACAAACAGTAGTAAAAACATTACAAGAGAACTTGTACATGTTCAACATGACAAAGAAGTTGAATGTCATTGCTGTGGTTGAATGACATGAAGCAGAATTTAGTTTTGAAAATATATCAGATGTTTCCAAACAGAATATAAACGTCTACCATGTATGTGTGCACCCCCACTTAAAACTGCATAGGGGATGTCAACATGCCTACATCCACCCCACCCAAGAGAGGGCTCTGTTTCTTTTCCTTAATGCTTTTAAACAGGCAGCGAACAAGTCAAATCCCTCTCATACCAGGAGTTCGAAGAAAAGAGTCATACAGCTGCTGCTTGTACATTTAATATGAAGCTACAAAACAAAAGCAGATGTAACCTGCTGGAACACATTGCTCCAGATTCCAAATACCTGAAAAACAATAATCCCAGCTTGCTTTTACATTTCAGAAAAGCAATGTTTATCATTAAGTTCATCTGACTGACTTTGGTACGTTTGAAAAGAAGCAGTCAATTACCCATGTTACCCATGGATTTAAAGTCTTAATGTAAAAACTATGTATTTTTTTTTTCATATTTCTGTTGCGTACACAGGAAAACTATTATACTTTCTATCAAAAAGACACAATAAACCAAAATGACAAAAAAGAAATTCTACAAGAAAAATTTAGAACAAAGATTTATGAATGTGTTTGAAAATGATGTTGTAGAGTTTGATGATCGTAGATGATTGTTCCCCGTGGCTGGTAGTGGTTTTGTGGTTTCAGAGGTGAAGTTCAAATTTATGGTTGTTTTGTACATGTTGTTTGTCTGTATTTCATTCACAAGAGTTAGGTGTCAGACAAGACTTGCCTGCAGTTTTTGAGAGACTGAGCTAAAGTCATTAAACTGTATTACTTTAAGCTTGAAATAAACTTTAATCGGTAATAAACTGCACACTTTAAAGCTATTTTGACTAAAATGGCCCAAGGGTAGTTGTAATCAGGAATTCTTTCTAGTTCCTGATATCGACTTTGTCTGTTAGGTGTGTGTATCAAAGGTCTCTCTAAATCATGGTATCACATGACTTTTACTTCCAACTCTGGCCACCTCAACAAGGAACACCAGCAATAACAGCTTTTCAAAAGTACTCATTCACAAATCTCTATACACATTTACAAACAGCGTGTTACACATAATGTAACGTGTTTGGCACTGACTTTATTTTCATTGTGATCATTTGGAATATTTTGTCTTCCAAATATTTCAGACAGACAAGCCAAACTGAGCTTTCTATGGTGATTCTTCTGTACTTATTAAACGGTCCCCCAGCATGTCTTAGAAGGAAGATTGTGGTCCATAGCTTTATGCTGCATTTACTAGTACCTTCAAAGACTCGGTCACACTGTGCAGCAGTACTCATCAGGAAGACTGATTAAATCTATACTTTTCATTATTCAGTGCTAGTATTTGAGCATTCCTCCTGCCTATATGTATGCTTTTCTGTCTAGATGACTCTTGCCCAGCACCTCATCACTAAACTGGTACGTCAGCTTCTTTTTGATCTTTTTCACCTCTCCGGTTTTGCCATAGTTGCGCAGAGCACGAGCCATCTTCTGGTAGGTCATTTTCTTGCGGTTTCCCTTCTGGATTCCCCAGCGGTGTGCGAGAGCCTCCTTGTGTTTGGAAGAAAACTGGAATGTCCCTTTATCTCTGTCCACCCACCAGATACTGTCCTTCATGTCGCCGTTCCTTAAAAGGTCCAACAGAAACTGGTACAAGCGGATCTTCTTTTTATTACCTTTGGAAACAAGAGAGTTGCATCATTAGAAGTGACATATTATAATTTTTTTGTTTTACTTACATTTTAGAAAATCTTTTATATATATATGTGAATATAAATCATAAAAAATTAAATAAAGAAATGTATAACTTTATACAAATTACACAAAGTCAAAGATCGGTCAGTGAGAAAATTAGAACTAAAATTGTTTCAGCAGAGCAGTAGTTGATTTTACAATATCTGTTTTATGTGCGTCAACGTTACACGGCGTACAGGACACTGCAATGACTTTGCACTAAAACGCTTTTAAGTTCTTAGAAGCAATGGAAAATGTTTTTCCTGCAGATATAACCGTCCATGAATCATCATATTTTTTACACAATCATTCTGTTGTAATGAAATGAACCTAGCTTGACGCACAGTTAACTGTATCTGAAGTAGGTTAACCAATGCTTAGATCTCACATTAATGATGCAGGAGGTCGTTCGTTAATTTATATCACTTTACACATGGCTGCCTGTAGCCATACAACAAAACTGAGGACAACTGACTCCTGTACACATCAAAAGCAAGATAAAGACACTGTTTATGCTGTATGTTATATGGGAACACAAAACATATCTTTTTCTAATATCGTCATACTGTAGTTTTTTGAGACATTTAAAAATCTTGTATAAGATATAAGATTATTGTGACTAATTTGTTAACAAAATAATTAAATAAAAATCGAATTTATAGTTTAAAAGAGTTCTATTTACAGCCATCTGATCGGGAGTGTAGGTGACAGTTACACATGCGACCAAACTATTTACTCCTTGGACAAAATGTCTCTATAGTCAGAGAAATATGGCGTTTTGTTTTTTTTCTCCTTTCACTTCCACTCATACACAATCCAATACTAAAGGAACTCTGTAAAGCCGATGGGGAAAAAAAAAAGAAGCATTTTACATGGTACCAGTTTAGTATGACGCACATGCACTTCCACTGAAATCCTCACCTCGGTGCTTGGTTTAAAAGAAAAAAAATCCCCAAAACAAAACAAAACACTGCATAAAGCATAAGCCACTTGACTACAGGTACTACTGACACTGGGCACCAGACACTATTCAGGTTCTGTCACATCCTAAATAATATAAAAGAGGA
Organism: Neolamprologus brichardi; assembly: GCF_056152115.1. Lineage (NCBI taxonomy): Eukaryota > Metazoa > Chordata > Actinopteri > Cichliformes > Cichlidae > Neolamprologus > Neolamprologus brichardi. Next base: position 22,081,971 of record NC_142104.1, on the reverse strand, counting down.
AGTGCACACTACTTTTGGTTAAGCTAGAGAACAATGGTCAACTGTGAAAGGAGTTGGACATGATCCAGAACGTCCACTGACACTGAGACTCTGGCTCTGGTGTGTGAGTCAATCCTGCTGTGTTGGAAAAAATGTCTATTCAACAAACATGCTGCTGTCTACCACTTTTATACAGAACTTGGTCACAGCAGAAAAAAATGCCCCAAAGACTGACCGATCTCTGTAGATACCTCATTGGAAGGCCAGCGAGGTAGCAAGCTTTCCCACTCTACAGACTGCATGTTTTCCAAAATCCAGTGTAGAGAGACAGAAACTTTTGCTATTAACCGAACGGAACTGAATTGACCTGTTTTCAGAGTACCCCACCTCTTGCCTAGTGACAGCTGTGACAGGATTGGTGGACGGGTGAATGAGTTGAACTGAATTCCATTCTTGGAGACCAAATTCATGATAATTCATAACAGAAAAAAAGCCTCCCTGTCTTTTTGTGGCCAATTTCCGGAGAAGATGCAAGACCAGCAGTTGTTGTGCAACGTGTAGCTGATCCTAAAAGCGCAATTTAAGTTGTCAGCAGAACACAAAGCTGACATGTCTTATTGACAAATGTCTACTACCCAAGTGCACAGAAAGGAAAACTCATCCGTAAGTCAGACAGAGACTCTTGAAGCACCTCTGATTCATGCATGACCTAAAACACAACAAATGAACATGCCCCTTGTCTTGGTCAACGCATTCATGGAGGAACTTGGACCACGTCCACATGGTGTTTATACAGATCAGATATTATAGAAAGTTCCTTTAGTTTCCAGGACTCAAGAACCTAAAGAAAGAGTATTGACGTAGAACTCCTAGATATACAACGACCTGAGAATCTTAAGAGTGAGACTATGAATGTGAACACGGGCAGAACAGTTGGTGCTTCCTAAAGTATCCATGCTAACTGGCACAGACTGAGTACAGCAAATCTAGTTCCTTACCCAGCTCTCCTGTTGGGATATAAGAAACTCGATCTCTCAAGCACTCCTCATCAGACACCTCCAGTGGCGGACTTCGTGCCCCATGGTCCTCTTCATCAGAGCTGCGCTGGGATATATGCGGTGGATACAAGGTCCGAGGGAAGAACGTTACCTGTTCAATCAAAGTTAGTTTTAAATAAAATGTTTGCAATGATTTAACTTGTAGACTATCTATTAAATTATTTTCATCTCCAGGTTTCCCCTGAGTTGAAGTGAAACAATAATAATAATGAAATAATGATGTATCATTTCATAGAAAAGAGCTTCTTCTTGTGAATGATATTAAACAATGATTAGCACCAAAGATGGCTAAAGAACGCAAAATTGCACTTAGCATTTATTGGTAAAAAAAAAAAAGTATACAGTACAGTACTTTCTACAAGCTGATGCAATAAAGAGCAGTTTGTAAAGCAGTTCAACTAAACTCCGCTGTAACTAAATGTGACATTTAGATACTGCCATGTTCAGAGTGGCCCAATCCAACTACCAAGGGCTACAGAACTTAATGATGTAATCCATCTTTTAATTTGTATTTGTAGCTGTACTTAATTTCCTAAGAGGTCTGCCGTTTTAATTGAGAAAAGAAATTTTCCTTGCAATGTAACATTTTTTCAAGTATGGTATTTAGCCCTTATCTTGTTTTTTCAGACACAGTTTCACACGTTTTATTTATTTAAGTATGTATGCATCTATTTATCTATTTCATGTATGTATGTGTGCATGGGTTTAGTTATAATATCATTTTTAAGCCATCATGTTTGACAGCTAAAGACTTTTGGAAAGTTTTAAACTACGATACCAATATAAAGTGCAGACAGAGATGATGGTGCCACTCTAAAATGCACTCTGTGATCACTTTATCAGAAACGCCCGTGAAATCTAAAGCCATCCGACAGCTATGGCTAAGTATGAAAACTGAGGTCCTGAGTGGGTAGTGCTGCAAGACCACAACATATTACACTTTTAACAGTATAGCATTTCACTGCAACAGTAGAATCGTCCTCTTCACAATGCCGATGTATAAGCTTGGCAAAAGTATAATTCATTGCACAGCTATTCGCTATGGTCGTTGGGTGCTTTTGTACTGTACTCTCTATCAAACACGTACAGTGAAGTGTGGGTTTCCACTAAGATGTTCTCACTGCAAGTGAAAGCGTAAAACAAAGTTTCTCTCTGCATGAGCTGTGATGTGTGGATGCTCCTGTGCGTGTGACAGGCAATAGCTGTCAATGTATTCATAGCATCTTTTGAGGCAACGGTTGGTACGGATACCTACATGTGAATTTCCATGTGTGAACAGTGGTTTTCACATTGTACTTTCCTGTTACATTTAAATTTCTGTATCAACACCTTATCTCACTCTGTCTCTTTTTTTTTCCAAGCACACAAACATTTTCATCTCGTAAAAAATGGCAGATGTTTTTTTAAAAGGGAAATTTCACTCGCTAACAAGTGAAAACCGTCATGTGACCTATAGGCACACATGCTCTGTGAGGGTTTTTTTTTGTGTGATTGCTAACAGCAAAAGCACAAGTTGCTCTTTATGAGGTGAGTATTTTGGTGAAGTTTAAGGTTAATCAAAAGATGTTTTAGAACATGAAAAATCTACACTACACGTCAGCTGTATCTGCTTGTTTCAGGACTTTACGTCTTCACACTACTGAGTGAAATGTTTATTGTTATGACATCTCTGGACTTAACATCACCTAAAATAGGGAACATGAACTTTGCGTGTAGCCAAAAATGTCACTATACATGGTACATACATGGTAAGATTTGGGGAAAGTCTGTGATCTTCATCAAAGCAAGTCCTTTTTATTGTGATGCACATGATCTCACATGTGCTGAAGATTGTATGTAGAATCTTTGTGGGGTTTTTCTCCTTTGAAACATGTGAATATACAAGAAAACAGGCACACACGCACACGCTTGCATAACACAAGTTCATACTGAGGTAGGCAACAAAAGTATGGGGTTTGAAACTGACGACGCTGAAGCGGTTAGACGTACTGTTTTCCAAAACCAGAGATCTCTGTTCTAGTTCACTGGTTCATAACTGGAGGTTTGAAGCATGCAGATGTGACTTTGAGTTTAGCTGAGTCTACAGAGCCTATTCAAAGTAATTTTTCCTTTAACACTGGGAAGAAAGAAGAAAAAAGCACTAAAATAAAAGTGTTTCTTGTAACTCAAAAGATTCACTTCCTGATTTTTGTAACAGGACCTTAAAGGGCCTCAAGCTCCCGAAATCTTCTCTGTGATTTCAATAACAGCCTCAAAATATGTAGATTCTGAAGATGTCTGCATAGAACTAAAAATATATGATGCACTGTAGCAAAATCGGCTTATGTGTCAATCAGCTGACAGATATCAGTTTCTAGTGAATGCTTTTTCCACTCCACCACAGAGAGCAGAGTATAGTTATGCTTCATACTTGCACAGTTGAATAGTGTAAATGTCAGTGGCTTTAAATAGATTAAAAAAAAAAACATCATAGTTTAATGTGTTATCATACTCACTGGTGGGTAAATGTTTGATTTCAAATAACTCATTTAGAGGAGTTGATGATGATGCACTGAAAGCCTTAGTTTAAAGTATGCACACTGCAGACCAACAGTTTAAAGCTTGCTGGCAGCTTTTTAACAGTTTCATTTGTACTTAATTATTCCCTTTAGTAGTCAGCATCACTGTCGTTTTAGCCTCTGACTACTAATGACTGCTTGTGTTTTGTGGGTTTGAGGACTTACTGGTTGCTGTAACACATGGGAATGAGCCGCAAGATTTGGATCAAGCAGGTTTTCAGCTTCGTATCGTAGAGTGTCATGTCGTAAGAGCCCAGATGGGTGGAGAGCCTGCACATTCTGGAGCTCTGTGAAGTTGCTCTCTTGGAGGTTTTCAAACTCTGCAGGGTGCACATGAGGGTGAGCATGGTAGTCCCAGTGTTCTAAATAGAGATGGTGAAAAACAGCATAATGGCCACAACCTTTTCTCTTCTTTTTGTACAGTAATAACTATTTTGCTACCACAGAATTTGTAACATGTGAAATTACAAAAAATGGAAAGAAATTAAACCCAATCAGACTGATTTTTAGACAAATCTAAACTCGGAAAAATGTCTGTACAAATGCACAAATGACAGTGGAGACATAATAAAAGCCACAATGTATTTCTGTGAAAATCCATATTTGGAGATATTTAAAGAAATTAAACAAACAACAAGTGGACTTGGCAAAAACTGGCTTTCTGAAAGTGCCTGAGTTTGCATCAACAGTGTGAAATGACGAGAATAAAAGAGAATTCAGCATGAAGCTCTTTCCTGTTTGTTGCCACACTAGCACTATTACCACAGCCACTGACTGTCTTTAATTTGCAATTTTCTTTTTTACAAATTTTCCCTAGTTGTTTTATTTTTAAAACTTATTTAGTTAGAAAAAAACAAAAACAAAAGATAGATAAGCTAGCTTGAAAAGTACAAGTTTTTTTTAAGTGTTAACACTGCAAATATGCAAACATTTTAAATGCAAAGTGCAGTCTTATCACTAATAAACAAAAATAGTTAAAAAGGCATGTCCCACGTCAACTCTAGCACTACAACAGTAATTAATATCTATTACCTTGATCGGTATATATTAATTTAAACATTTCTGGGTGTAGATAAAGATTTGACATCTTTCGACGCCAGGTTAGAGCACATCAAAATGACAAGTGATGCCTTCACAGCCAGCCCAGTTTCAACTTGTTTTAGTGCAACATTCAAAACAGTTGATTACAAGAGAAAGTAAAGCACCTTTCTTATATTAACAAAACCCCATGGGGCGAAAGTTGTTCTATGTCTGTAGTTATAGCGGCAAAAAAGAAATGGCATCTGTTTCCTGTGTTCCAGTGTGCTCCAGCTGCACACACTGCAGTCTTTTTATGTACAACAAACCAGAAAAGTCTGCGTTACCACATTAAGCCATGGCCAAAATTTTTTTTTGAAGGATGACTAAATTATGTTTAATATCAATCTTTTTATATATTTAAAAATACAGTTTAGTTAATGACATCAGTATTTTTAAATACAATCTCCATGCTTTGTTTTTTATTTTAAAATTATATACATTTAAATATCACCGAGTGGATTTTCACAGTCCAAACTTTTTTTCATTATTAATTTACATTTAATTTCTTTAAACAGTAAAAGGATTAGAAAAAATCAACGCTGAAGTAAAACTCACCTGCCTGGCTTTCTGGATCTAGGACATATGGATATGAATATTCTGGAATTTGATGTCTGTAGATCTCAGGGTCGTAAATGTCATCTGTGTGCTGCTGGAACAACAAAAGCAACAACAACAAAATGTATATATCATGAATGAAAAGCTTTAAGTCAATGGTGTATGTGGACTATGCAGAAAATATATTCCTTATCTGAATTTTATCCAATGGATTTGTAAATTATTTGTAACATTTTAAACACCCGTTTAAGTCGCCTGTAAATGTATACACATTTAAATTAGCTTCAAGTGTTATGAAATCGTCATGTTAGAATAATGACGATTTCTTTTCTCTTCTTTGTCCTACAGTTCTGAAACTCTCAGAACTTTTGAGTTTCAATTTCATGTACCTCATCGTATAATACACTCTTAGAGTTTGTAAGCCCTGTATTCAAATTGTAGTAGAAACCACATTAATTCATCTAATTTTTTTAAAAAAAATGTATGTCATCCATTCTTAAGAGCGTTTCTCTGTTTAGTCCTGCGGTAAAAAAGAACTAGTCTGTCAGCTCTGTTTAAGTTTCAAAAGCTAGAAAGTCTCCTCAGAGTTTAGATATTTGTAATAAAAGAAATTATACTTACAGGCTGAATGAGATAGCTCTCCATTCTGTATGGATGGAACATGGATACCTCTTATCCAGGACCGACTCTCAGATGCTTTGCTGGTAAAATGCTCTCTCAACCTTTCAAAACTTTTGCGGCACCATTGCACAATGTTTCAAAATTTCCTCTCAGTCAACGAAAACCAAAAAATGTCTCCCTCTCTTATTGTATAGCACAAGCTTATAACACTAACTGCTCAAACAGGCCTTTCAACTGCATCAGATAAAATTAAATAAACAAGGCCCACTGTTTAACTGTAAAATGAAAAAGGAACTTTTGACTTCTGTAAATTTAGTGTGGGTGGGAGCAATAGAGTGTGTCTGCAAAAGGTTCCTGGCCATTTGATGATTTGTCAGGGGAGACCATGAAACTTCACATTTATCAGGGTCTATATGCTGTCCCATGCCTTGGTAGCCAATCATCATCGAGGGCTTTCCTCACTGTCAGTTTCTCCCCCCATCAAGTGTGTGAGGTGATAAATGTGGGCAACAGTGTTTGCAAGAGTTTAACGTGTTGTTGTTTGTGCTCTTTGTCAATGTCTGCGCTTTTACAACGTGTCATATTTAAGCAGATGAACTAGTATATATAAACATTTACCTTTCTGCACATTATAATGCATTTTTAAATCATGCAGATTTAAAATAAACATTGATATTTTTTTCACAATTCCTACATCATGTTTTGTTTTTAAGCTTTAAAATCAACCCTTGAAATGATGTCAACTATCCCTTGCAGTTTACAAATAGACAACAACATGTTATAAAGCATGTATTACATGGCTATATGGTGCTTATAAATGCTCAGCTGCTTTGTCCCAAGGGCTCAAGTAAAAATTCCATGCTATTTTACCAACCTTGCTATGTTTAGTATGTAAATGGCAACCATGTGCCTGGATCCTGACTGCGGACCTGAAACCGAGAGACTGAAGGAGTGCTTTGTAGCAAAATGACTACTATATTTGTTTTGGTCATGTAAACAGTGACTTGCTGAGGAAAATGTGGCCCCCACACACAACACACACACACATGCAATGCACAGCTGTGAGATAAGATGAAGGTACAGTGTCTGTGCTGTAACCTCATCGAGGTAAATGGAGATTGTGATTATCACACAGAGAAGATACGGTTGGAATAATTCCTGAGGGGGAAGTGAGTACCTCTGTTGCCAAACAGTAATGACAGTCTATGAAACTGAGAAAACACCTGTTTGTTTTTAATTCAGTAATGCATTGTTATGCCATATATTAAACTAATGTTTTTGGCCAACATGTTCAATGTTTAGGAAGACATTGGGCTGCCATCAAATTTAGATGTTAGATTATCGACCAAATATATATATGTATGTATGTATATATATATATATATATATATATATATATATATATATATATATATATATGTACATTAAAAAAAACCCCACCTGATTATTAATGTGTAGCTCGCTTTCACCCTAACAGAACAGCTTTGACCTCTTCTCTTGGCATGCAGTGAGATGACGGTGGATCCTTTCGGTCGTGAGCATTGAGATGTGGGTCCTCAGTGAATCAGGTTTGTTCCAGCACATCCCACAGATTCCCATCTAGATATCAATCTGGAGTATTCTCTGAAGTTGTAGAGCATTTTTTTTGCAGTATGGCAGGCTTATTGCCGCTGCCTCCCAGGTCTGTCATGGCAATGGTCAGCCTTTTCTTTACCTTTAGGTGGATGGTACATGTCAGAGTCTCATCCTCATGATTCCAAGGGCCCAAAAATATTGAGATGTAACAGGATGATTTTATTCACCTCACCTGTCAGTGGTTTTAATGTTGTGGCTGAGTGTTGTAGCTGCATTGGTTGCCAGTTTCGAAACATATCATGTCAACTGTAACATCTGAAAATAAATGCGTATTTCCCAGATGTTGAAATAACTGATAAATAATACAGTAACAGTGTAGCATAAATCTGAGTGCATATTGTTAGACCTGCCTGCTTAAGAGGAAGAATGCAGTATTGTGATAAGGCATTGTGCTGAAAATAAAGTCCGGCATATGATCAAAACACCGAGTTTATCTTCATCTTCGAACATGGGTCACACAGATTCAGAGATTTCAGCTATACATCGATCAGTCGGTCAAACTTCATTTTAAAATAACACACATGCGACACACATGCACATAGACATCATAGCAAATGCACACTATTAGTCATACGGAGCGCAGATATGCATTTATCTCTTTATGGAAGCTGGCATGTTACAGTCCGTCACAGAAATAGTGCCACCTCAGGGTCTTTTGTAAATTTAAATGCTTTTAATCCTTGTGACCTGCTTTCCCCTTAAGCTGATGAGGGATCATAATTGTCTCACTTTAGGGAGCTGTTAAAAACACACAGACGGAGGCCTACCCCCAAACCAGCCCCCCTCTGAATCACAGCTGCCTGAGCTGAACCAACCATATGTACAGTAGCATTTTCCAGGAGTATTAATACACAGAGTGAGCTGCAGCAAGACCGGAACTATTTCTATCACAACTATTTTCAGTGACGCCAAAAGATAATGTTTGGTTCTTCCCCCCCCCCCCCCCCCCCCCTCACTAAGCAACATAATGACCATTTTTGGCATAACATTCAACGTCCATTTAAGCTAACTCAAATATGATCATTTAAATATAAGATAAGAGTTAAGATTACTCCATTATGTGTTCCATATCATAAAAAATATAATAATATGAATACAACATTTCATAACAGAAGTTATCTGTCAACATTTTCAAAGGTGAGAGAAATACTTTAATGTGTTACTTTTGTAAAAGTTGTATTGGTACACAGAACAAATACCAAAGAAATGTTGTATTTGTAGATTCACCATCAATGTATATTTAAAAATCCCATCGTATTATTTTACGATAATTATTAATGCAAAATTGTTCTTCATTTTAATGCTGTAACTGGCAAAGAGGCAAGTTTATTTGTAGTAGTTTGTACTACAGGCATAATCAGTGACTTGAGCTTTAATAAAAGTTTACAGTGTTTTCCTCTGAACTGCTACAGAGAAGTACAATATTGCAAAAGATTGAAATACTCAAATACTGTGAGTAATTGTACTACATTATGGGTTTTTTTGTTTTGTTTTGTTTTGTTTTAGCAACACCATCTTGAATCAGAGAGCCATGTTAAATGTTTTGGTGACCAATTAAAATAAACCTAACAATCCTCACAGGTAAAGTGACCTGATATTCCCAATTATGTGACAAGCAGGTTCCAGCATAGGAACCTTAAAAGGAATTAAAATGTGTCATGCTTGTCTCTGATTTTATCAGCACTCTAATATATGTAATGCAGTAAATAAAATGCAGTACTGTGCCGAGTGAGTGTGAACATGCTGACTAAAAAAACAAGTCAAACTATCCCTGTTGAACTTGCTTAAGTGTAACATAAAACTGCATTTTCAGTCTGTGGTTTCATTTCTGTCGTAACAATTGCATCAACACTGTGTCCAAAGTAGGTAAAGACAGAAAAACCAGATTAACATTTAATGTTTTTATACATGAGCATACAATCAAAGTTTTTAAAACTGCACTCGACGTCAGTGTTTTAATCGTCTCTTCTTTTTGGTTTTATAGTGTTAGTTTGTTTTCCTTGTGGCCTGAGTGATGAAGTACATTACATGCACAACAGCAGTATTATACTATTAAATGAGGAACTGGGAACTCTTGTTTCAGATTCAGTTCCTTGAAGGCTGACTTTAAATGAATCCTTTTACGTGTCATACGGTCCGGATGGTCCAGGTCTCGATAAGAGCCGGTCACCTCTCTGCTGCATTTTTATTTTTATTTGCGTGCTATTTTCTGGTCGGTTCAGCAGGTTTAATGCAGGCCAGCTCCAGATGAGGCCCTTCTATGCAGTTTATAAAAAGACAGGCATCAGGCATATAAAGGTATTATTAAAAGAGTGGCAATGCCGGCGTAAATAACAAAACAAAGCTGACCGTTGACACGTAATTCGCATTGTGCAACATAACAGAAACTGCAGTAACAGAAACATCTGCAGTAAACAGATGGCTGAAAACAAACTAGTTTCCACACAGCTTTGAAACTTATTGCAAGTACAGTCACAAACTCAGTAGTCATATTGCTTTAAGAAAGAAATACTGACAACTTATTCAGTGTTCAGTAAAACCTTTATTTTTATTTTTATTCCAACATCATGCAGATAGGTTGCAACATCAAAAACACAACATAAAAACCATTACCACAACACATCACATGCAACACGGTGTTTCTCTGAAAGCCTTCCATTTGTCATGTGTGTATGATTTTACAGTGACTTTGACTAACCTCTTGCTGAAATACAGTCAGAGGTCACTTTATTAGGTACATCTGTGAACTGTAATACAGTCTAAAAACCTCTTTGCAACCTTTGGAAAAGTATCCCTTTACTCAACACTGTGTGCATGCGTTTATTTCTTAGGGCTCTGTTATACCACTGGCAGACATTTTGCTAAAACATGACGAGGCTCAGCACAGCTGCTCTTCAAACAGGTGCTCCTAATGTCCAGTTTCAGCGTGATCGCTGTGCCAAAGTTGTTTGTACTTATCTCCGTTGTCACAGATACTCCCACGTTGCAGATGTGAAAAAAAATAATGACCATGAAAAAATCTAAGCAGACTGGAATAGTATAAATTAAAGGTACTCACAGGGCTCCATATTTACTCTTCCATCTGCAGCAATGTACGTGTTTGTACAGTTTGTACCCACTCTTAATGACATTTAAGGGTTACTGAGCAAGGCATTAACCTCGACTCCGCATCAAAATACAAGGCAGCTGCCTAAGTTTCAATATCATTAATTCATTTGTATATTTTACTAATGCTGAATGCAAATGAACCTCCTTTTTGAATGTAAATATTAAAGAGGCTGGTCCATTCATGGTAATTCATTCCTAATAGTCCTTCTTCCTTCAGTAGCTTTGTTAAAAAGTCCCATATCACTGCTTGAATACTTTTAAATCCTGTTTTACTTCTGGGTGTTTTACTACCACTTGCTCAACGAGAATTACATGAATCAATATTATTTCCTTAATTAGGGTAAATTTAAAGCTGCAGTCAGTGGATGGTTAGCATAGCACGATGAGTTTCTGCTTTATTTTCTTGTACAATTCAATCCAAAAAAACATTTTAGTCGTGGCACCCTGCACTTTGAGGGGATTTAGTTAAAAGCTGCCATACAATCAGTGGGTGTGGGACTTTGGGAGTAAAACTGTAGAAGAAAAGCTCGCGGTAAAAGATTTTGTCAACAGAACCACCTTTGTTGGGAGCGTCCATGTTTTCTAGGGACTTGACCTACTTTTCTTTTGTTCGTTAATTTCCTGGGTGTTGAGTCAGCTAACAATAATAATATTTTATTATTAATAAGAATAACCAATGGCAAACCAACTGCAAATCTTTAGCTACCTGATTTCATCAACAACAACATCAAAGAGTAAAAAGTGGAGGTGGATTGAATAAGTTCCATAGATATTAACTTCCATAACAGTCGTTAACCAACATACACAACAGCAGGACTTCTGCTAACATACCTGCACTGTCCCTGCTGCTACATTAAAAATGTACACCCAGTAACAGGGCATGCAGCATGAGATGTCTTGTACCTAAATAGAGGCTGCTTATTCTAAGGCAAACAGGTCCAGTGAGATATAAAATAAGGCTCTCAGCGTTGATAAATTTTAGTGTAAGTGTAAGTGACACACTGTGAAATTACATACTTGTGACCTGCAGCAGCTCAGACCAAGGACTGCATTCTGGTTTGGCCGCAATACAGGGTGTAACTGAGCACTTCACAGTTTTCAGTCTGAATACAGTCACAAGATACATATCTGCAAGTCCACACATGTAGGCAAACAGTTAAATTGGCACCTCTTAATTCACGGTCGCGTAGTGTGGCCCCTCATGTCTTGTCAAGGCCAGCAGTGTGGAGGTGTTAGTGTTCTCATCACTGCCTGTATGTGCTTATTTTAAGGTATTACTAATATTTTGAGGGAAGTAATCTGCTGCTTATCAAATGGTACTGTTACAGCTTACTTAACACTGCAAAACACAGGGATTATACAGTCCTTCACTGAAGTCAAACACATTTTAGACTTTTAGTCTTTTCTTAACAGATGTGCATAAATTCATCGTGCCGTCGTAGGCCTGCAGATTTTTTTTTTCTGCTGACATTTAGAGTTTTTCTCAGACATGTGGAGTCTCCCTTGATTCAGTTTCAGAAAATTCACAACGCATGGTCACGAGGTTGTGCCCACACAGCCTTGCTGAGGGGAATGACATGCATGACCACTGACTGTGGAAAACAGGATACAGGGTACGTCGCAACAGGAAGTGTTGCACTCCCCCTGCACAGAACATCAGTTTGACCAGAATGACTGCAGGTTGATGTCCACACTCTGTAACTCCTGTGGCAGTATTCGAATTTCGTAATCGTCTTCGCTCACCATTTCTCTGAGCCAGTTGAGTAATTCAGTTAAAAAAAAAAGGTTATAACCCCCACCCTTAAAAGAAAGTCCCCAGGCAGACTACACTTTCTTCACAGCAGATGCTTGTAGATATAAACTTTGGTTAACTCTGTGCAGCAGAAAATATCAAAGCTATGAAAGTAAAGCATAAATATTTGTATATAAACATATTCTGTGGGCTTTTATTAAAGATTAACACTCTAACACTAACCAACTTACAAAAAAAAAGAAAATAAATAAAAATAAATAAACAAACTCAGTCACATGCATTTCTTGTACAAAATTGTGCATTCTGAGTACATACAGTGACGTTACATGCAAAAAGGCAAACAGTAAAGTTTTAAAACAGACAAATATCTATCTGCACTTATATTTAATGTTAACAAAACAAATTAAAATCTTCTGAAAATTAAACACATCCAAATAAAGAAAACCAAATTACTGAAATAAAATGTGAACTATGTTGGTTAAATGCTTGAATATATTTGGTTCTAAACTGCACTTTTAAAAACCTGTACAAAAACACAAAGTATTACTAACAGCGAACTCGTATCAGTTAAGAAACGCCCACATTCTCACTCAGAGAGAACAAAAAAAAAAAAAAAAAAAATACTGCTTGGGTCTTACCATCACTCGATGTACAGCATCCAGCTGTAAATTCTCTACACGGGAGTTGCTGAACTACTGGAAGCAAATTGCCAAAGGTGGCTGAAAAATGCAGGCTTTCTATATATCTCTGAATTAGCAGGGGAACTAAAAACTTCCTTAAATCTACCAATTTAGGTTGGTACCATAAGGCTTCTTCTTCTTCTCCTTCTTCTTCTTCCCTATTAAAACAAGAAGGTGACAAACTTCCTACAAGACAAGTTGTTACAGCTGTGAATCCAGCGCGAACTCCTAATGTTGATGAGTTCAACTCATTCGGCCACATCAGCAGTCTAGTTTCAAATGTCTTATTATTATTTCTTATCAGTTTGATGCATATTTGTTGCAAAGAATGAAAGAAAGGTGGCACAAGAGAAGTGACCTTTGATTGGCGTTTTAAGCAATTTTGCTTTAAGCTTAGTCTATTTTATCCACTACAGTTCTGTGACAAGGGTTGCAATACATGTAAGCACAAAAACAGCTTAAACAGAAGTCTTGTGAGAATATGAACTGAATGGTAATCGGCATGGCTAAAACAATAGATGCTTCCCCTTTGAATTAAATCAGTGGCAAAGCAGGGTGGCAGGAGGAAAAAAGACAGCGTGAAGTTAGATACATGCATTTTGATTTGTACTTGTTCTCACAGAATGATTGCAAGAAGCATTTAAAGCATCTGTTACCAGGCTGTTGCCAGGTTATACCAAGGGCTAAACACATTATTTCACATGTCTAACATAAAACAAATTGCAATGAAGAAGTCACCATGTAAACAAGACAAAGCAACTTTTTAAACAATGAAGTGTGTTTGTTGCATGCATGTTAAATTTGGCAAAATTCGATTAATGGTGTGACAACGTGTAAAGATCAACAGTGTATGCACATGCATCATGGCCTGCTATCTGCAAAAACAGCAAAGTATATTTATTTACAAGAATAGAAATATACGCGTGAGACTTTTTTTTTGTATACTGACACTCTTGCAGGGCTAATTACAGCCACGATTTATGATCAGATACTGTCACTTTGCCATGCAATGCAGTTTTGCACAATGTGATCTGAGCCCACACCCGACAAAACATCATCACTGAGTGGCAAGCAATCCAGCATTTATGTGCAAGGGTTGTATTAGCCTACAGAAAACTGGGCCCCCCCGGTTTGTGATTCGTGTCAGCGGGTGGGTTTTGGACAAAATGCATTCTGTTTCACTTGCAATTTTCTCAAGAATTGTGGAAAAACACACACAGAATATTTAAGTTCTGTGGGTGGACACTCCACAACGAAGGCCTACATTTCCTGACTGACAGTCCCCAGAGGTTTCAGTGGCCATCATGTGTTTCACAATGACATGGAACGGTCGCTTGACGAGCGTGTAAGGGGACATCCAGGCCTCTCACTTCTTATTCCTGATTCCTCATTTTCTCTGGACTCCACAAGCATCAGCTATTAGACTTGGCTGTGGGTATTATTAGACAAGGGTGAATCACAAGGCAAGCGGACATGCGCACACGTACCCAGATGCACGCACACGAACACACGCAACCGTTCACAGTGGAAAGTTACTTTTTTTCCTCTGTTTTGCCTTTTTTCTATTTAGCACAACAAGACTAATCTACCATCACGGTCAGTTTAACAACTTTTAAATTTAACTTCTTTTTGAAACTCTTCATTGCTATACAAGCCCAGAAACCCATAGATAACCATATAAGGTTGTGGTCCTCTATCCCACCAAAAACCAAGTTCCTCTTTCTTAATGTATTGCTCAAGTCAGACAAGGATGACTCAGTGCGGACATTAATCATGTTTTTTTTTGTTATCTTCACATCTCACTCTGCTAAGTCCGCCTGTCAGAGCCACAGTTATTTTTAAAAATCTGAGAACTTAAACTCTGGTTAGACTTCAAATGTTAAAAACAACCTCAGAGCATGTTGTCAATTTGACTTCAACAACATGCCCTTGACAGGGGTTAAGACTGTTTGCGCAGCCCTTTTATTTACGTATATTAGCGCTCATTCTGCAGCATGTCCATATTCTGCTTTTAAAGGAATTGATCGAAACACAGAATGTGGGAAACAGTGGTGGATAAGCCGGCCCACTGAAATGTTTTTACCTTTGAAAAACAAGTGTAAAGTCATTGCACACAAAAAGAAATAGGAAAAGAAAAGCATGTGTTTAAGTTCAAGGGGTTTTATGGATTGTATGTCTCATAAGACTGATTTGTCATAAATAGTACGCATTACTCATGAGACTGGCTTCTTCCACATTTTCTAATTCTACAGAATCAAAAGATTTAAGAATGAATCAATGATACTGCATTGCAAAAATGCTAAAGTTGGAGGGAATGAGGACTTCTTATAGTTTTTTAAAAGTAGTTTCCACATGCGTCCAGTCGTAAGTTAAAATCTTGTCAGCATACAATGGCCATTTTCTTGACTGTCAGGGCAAATGTCACACTGTAATTTAAAAAGTAAACTCCTGTCACATGCACCACCTGGTGGTCAGGCAGTTTATAAAGAGAACTTCTTGAACAGCTCCACTGAAGGAAAGATGAGGAAGTGGACCCTCTTAGAGATCCATATATGGTAGAAACAACTCTAATGTGCACATTTAAAATAAACGAAACACTAAAAAACATAAAGAAGACACCAAACCTCCGAAAGAAGTAACGCAATAAGTTAAGCCGAATTTTGTTTTAGCTACTGATTGGGCTGCATCCAGTTTTAACTATATATGTCTGTCAGGTCTTCTTTCATACACTCACTTTTCTATTATCTTTGCCTTTTGTGTGTGATATTTTGAAGCCCAATTTTACCTCTTTAGTTCTCAGGCAGTTAACTGAATCACATATTACTTAAATCACAGGGGAACTCTGTCTTTCAGGAGCTGCTGGCTACTGCAAAACATCTGAAACTTGACCAGTTATTTTTTTAAGAGGTCATAAAGCTAGAAAATTGCAAAGCATTGCTTTAATTGTTAACAATATATTTTATAATCTTCTCAAACTGGTTTTAAGTTTTAATAATATCCAGAACAACAACAAGTAACTTATTCATTTGTGACCCACTGCAATTAAAAACTTTAGTTCCTCCCTATAGTGGACAAAAGTAAAAACATAGGCCTACCCACAGTTGCTGATAAGTCATGACAACCTAGATGTGTCCATGAACAAACAAAACAGGAACCCACACATTAAAATGTTCCTCTTTTGCATTAATAGAAGCAGGAAACTGCACAGGGAACCTGTAATAGTGATAATAAGACCTGCTTACCTACTTAGCTTTGATTTCATAATAAAACACATAATGGACATAAAGGTTAACAGTATACCACGTTCATTTTCTAAAACTTTTATTAACTGAATTAAAAGATAAAATTGTACCAACTTTTAAATATGAAGACAAGCCAGAACTTAAGTGATTTTGATTCCTGTAAATAAATACAACGAAAGCAGTAAAGGAGTAACTTGCTTGTAGTTTACACTCTCTTCCTTATTTATATTAAGTAACACTGTCTGCAATAAGAGCTGCATTGTGTAATGACACTTACAGTAATACTGTATCTAACAGCAACAATAATGGGACCGATGAGGATGATAATGACAGTATGCATCTCTCTTTTTGACCATTATTCTATTTTGTTTTGGGGTTTTTTTTCACACTCTGGTTTGTTTAGTTTTGCAGTGATATTAGGCCAAAAAATCGCTCAGATATTAAAAATATTCCACATGAAGGCAGTAAGGTTAATCCATATATCTAATTATCGTAAGCCACAATGACTATATATATATATATATATATATATATATATATAGCTATTTCTTCTACATTTTACACCTGTGATGGACTATACTGATGGTAGCCAAACTTTTCTGTATAGATAAGATAACATGAATGATCTGTTCGGTTATAGGCTAATTAATATTAATATTATATATACTTAAAGTGTAAACTGTTAAAGCACAATAATAGTTGTTTGTCTTACTTTGCAGAACAACAAATGCTTATTCAGTTTACTCTCATTAAAAAAGAAAAGAAAAACATGGGAGGCATGTTTTTTATATTTGATGCAAATAATCTTTTTTTTTTTTTGTTCGAGTAATCGGATCAGTCGATTCTGAAATCTGTTTCAAACACTCTTACCAATTATACAATTCTTTTGGGTTAGGATTTGATTTTTTGTGCTAGTGGTATCTAGTTACATCCTACGGAAGCGTAGAGCTGCCACCCAGGCAAAAGAAAAATACAAGTGTATCACGTTATAACGTGAAAAGCTTATTGTTCTAACAAGATACTTTTCCTGTTTGTACAATATACTATCATGTTTGTACAATATACTTTTCACGTTTGAACAACACGTTATTACAATATACATAATTATCACGTTCGAACATCCCGCCATTTCACTGAAGTAAAAATAAAAATATCCCGAGCAAGAAAAGTATGCTGATATTTGGCCTTGATTTGGAGAGCTTAAGGGTCCCGAGTGAAAGAAGGGAGGGGGGCAATAAAGTTACTTCCTGGAGCGTTTTGGTGGGGCGGGATCCATGCTGTGCCTCTCCTCTGTTGTTTATGTTTCCCCTCCATGATCCTGATACGTGGCTGTCTGGAGCAGCGTATGGTTCGGAGACTGGGGAAGCCGCGGTGACCCGCAGTCTCTGGTGCGCTGCAGCTAACGGATCCCTGTCTGCAGGAGCAGCAGCAGCTGGAGTCTGGAGGAACTCAGCCTGCATTTTATCAAGCCGGCCTGGATGGCAGGGACACACTGGTGCAAAGATTGCCGAAATCACAAGGTATTAGAGATTTAAAAAAAAAAAAAAGCCACATGCTGACTGCTATTTGTTTTGGTTTCCTGGCCGCTGACGCCATCAGTAAGTTTGTGAAATTGGTGCTAGCTATAGCAGGGTTAGCTTTAATGTGAAGTGACTGCGTGTCAGCGAGGCTAATCTCTGTAGCTGTGCCCGTCTGCACGTTTACGGGCTAACGTTAGCCTGCTAACCAGACCCCAAGTGTAAACTTGCCTGACACAACTTTGAGTTAACCGCTTTTTTTTTTTTTTTTTAAGTTGCCGCACTGCTTGCGACTTTTTTCACCACCGTCTTTGCATCTTCTCTGCGGTTAATATCGCAGCGCAACTGCGTGTGTTACGTGCTGCTTAAATCTGCAATTCCAGGGAAATCCCAAGCAGGGAAGTGTCAAACTGGATGTTTAACAGCGACTTAAACGTGTTATACATTTCCCCCTTGCACAAATGTGATTAATCAATAATAATTTAAAGGCACTTAAACTTTTCGCAGTCACTGTTAAAAAAAGGCTTGGACAAAAATATCCTCCTGGATCCTGCCAGGAGGAAGTCTGTCTGCTATTTCTGGAGCTTTCTTCCTCCAGCATAGCTGAACTTTTGTCACATGTATGCCAAAGTCTTTTTAATGCCTCCAGTGTTTACCGAGAGTTTAAAAAGTTTCTATTTATCGATGCAAGTTGAGTAAAAATCAAATCCACAGATGTTTTAAAGGGACCAGTATGTGTAGTGCTACTGTTACCTAAAACCATATTTAAGTTACAGTTTATCCTAATAAATACAGGGATACTCTTGGCTTATGTTTGAGGGTATTCTTGTATATACAAATTATAGGAAGGGTTTATGAATTACAGCTCTATAATTTATAGTCTCGTTTTTTTAGTGGACAAAAGCTGTGGACAGATTCAGGCTGTAAAAGCTGTAAATAGTAGTGCTGGGCCAGATTGCAAATTTTGGTATCAATCAAATATCAAGTAAATACAGTGCAGGTATTGGTGATATCAATATCAATACTGATATTTTTAGCCTACAAGGCAGCTTATGGAGTGGACATTAGTGTGTTATGACTTATGAGATAAAGTGCATAGCAAATTGAAGCACGTGATTTTTTTTCTCACTTTTCACAATAATTTGGTAACAAAACACACTTTTCATCTTTTCATGCATATTAAAAGTGGAGGTTTTTTGTAAATGCTCTAAAGCAGGTCAGCTTCTTTTGTTTAAAAGTTCAATAGGTTATAAATACAATGGACGAGGCAGTCAACACAAAACGTTTCAGACATTTTTCATAGTGCATGTTTGAGGTGTTAACCACCATTGGTATTGATACTATTGATATTTGGATCAGTGCACCCAGTTCTAGTAAACCGACAACAAGAGGTAAAAGCAGCTTGTATTATTTAGAATGATTTTATTTAAGTTTTTTTTTGAGGCAATAAAAAATGGCAGTAATATCTTAATATCTATAGTTAGTATGATAGTTTTCATGAAACCCTGGATTTAACTCTGAAAACCTGCACTTGAGTTTCGTCTTGACATGTCTAATTTCAGATCTCTTGTGGTGGCGTACAGCGCCAGTAATAAAACTGTGTCATCCCCCAGTACTTACATACACAGTATATAGTGTATACTGGTCCTGGCTTACAGTGCTGGGCAAATGTCTAAAGTCACCTTTCATTTCTAAATATTTTTCCACTTAAATACTAACACAAATGGAAATATAGGAATAGTTCTCCAGGCTTCCTGAAAGACATTCAAAGCCCTTCTTTGAATGTTGCTGCTATTTGTTCTGCTTGTGTTTGTGTGCTTTTTTTCTATCCAGGTATGCTGTTACTTCATTGGCAGTGTGTTTGACATCATTGTCATGCTGAAAGAAATGGAAGGTGTTGCAAAACAGACGCTTTCCAGGTGGATCAAAATCAGATGGTACTTCTCTGCGTTCATAATCCCATCAATTTTGACTCCCAACACCACTGAAACGCAGTTCCAAACCATGACAGTGTTTTACAGCTGGATATAGACACTCTCTGTTTAGTGTCACACTCTGTTCTGATGACGATTTGAACCAAAATTTAAATATCTGGATTCATCGCTATATTTTACTGTCACTACTTGTCCGGCCAGTTAATGTGTAATTACATACTTCAGCTTTTCCGTTTCCTTTACACTGAGGTCATTTCTGGTGAGCCTTCAATGAACAGTACCGGGATCATCTTAGGTCCTGTGTCAGGTCTTTGGTGTGTGTTTGTTTGTTTTTTTTTAATTATATGTCTTAAAGACATGACTCTTTGGAAATAATGGAGAAAACTAAAGTAAATTTCTTTCTTTCTTTCTGTCTTTTTTTTTGAGGACATGAGTTTTAGATACTGTTCCATCCGTTATAGACAGTTTTTAGGCCTCCCACTTCTTCTTTTGTCCTCCACTTGTCCAGTTTTCTCAAATTGTTAAGAATTCACTTCATACCATACTGAGATATGTGAAGTTTTACGGTATTAGGTCTGTGGGAATCACCTTCTTAGTGCAAAAAAAAAAACAAACAAACTTTTTATGCTTGGCAAACTGTGAAATCTTTGTTGTTTTTAGATTCTGTTAAAGAAACTGGAACAAATTATGTTTTTTTGGAACTGACTAAAGACATAATTTGAAATTACTTCTGGTTAAAAGTTGTCCGATATGTGTAAACAGAACACTTGTTATTCTCTTTTTATGCTTCATAGCTCAATGTTAATTGGCTCCAAAAAAAAAGTCCTATGAAAATGTTAAGGATCAAGAACTGGACTGAAAAATGAGTGGACAGATTGCAGATTGTGTTTCAATCTTTCTACCTGTTCATTTTTCATTTTATTTTATTATTTTAAAAAAAACTGCAGCAGAAACACCAATTCCATCTACTCAGCTGCAAAGATGAACCGTTTTGAAAGGTTTTAGAAGTTTTCAGTTTAATTATGTTTTTTCTTTTTTGTTGTTGTTGTTGTTTTTTTTTTAAGTACATTTATAAGGTACAGAGAAGACCTGTTTTTGTTATGGTTTCCTTCCTTTACAGAATTACTGGTTGCAAGTTTTTTTCGGACCTTGGAACGGATGAAAGGTGGACGTTACTGGAGGCCCAGCTGGGCTGTAGCGGCTCTGTTTATCCCGGTTGCCCTGCTGATGCTGACCTCCAGGGGGGCATCGAGCAACCAGAAGATGACACAAACAGTTATGGCTCATGCGACGGCCACAGCTGCAGGACCAGGCCCCAGCCTGACAGATGACCTCCCAGGCCTCCAGGCAGTAGCAGACTTCTTAGCCAGTGAGCGTGCTCATATTTGGCTCCTGTCTCTTGTGGGCTCTGTTGCTGTAGGCCTCAGTGGGATTTTCCCCCTGCTTGTCATTCCCATTGAAGCTGGAGCAGCCCTCAAAACAGAAGGTAAGAGAGATGATGTGCAACATCAGTATGCCTTTGCATTATTTATATTATAACATGTATTTTATAACTGCAATGATAAAACTGCATAAACATTTACCGTATGTGACGCTATGCAAGGGAAGCCGATCACACATATTTGTGTAGGTGAAACAATAGACAATGCTGTGAGGGTCATTTGGCATAACAAAACTAGGGTGCACCTGTTTTAATGGGCTGCGTTTGTGTCACTGTTTCATGTTCATGCATCTGACAGTGAAAACAAACAAAACACACATGTAAAAGAATAACACTGTTGTCGGGACTGTAATTGTATTAAATATAATCAACATGCACACAGAATGAAGACAACAGATGGTAACCCTTGTCACGCTGGATGTTGTTAACCTTAAACATAAAAAGATTTCTCTTGAGCTAACATAGCTCTTACAGTAAAAGTCGCCCACTAAGTCTTCAGTTCCTCTGATATCGAGGAATGCATGAGCAGTCTTGTGTTTGGTCTTGCAGCCAACAAGAGAACATTTAGTTTTATCATTCTTTGTTTGAGGGCACACTAAATAATTGCTCTGCGGGGCTTTATGGCATTGCATTGTTACTTGGTGATGTAAATATGGAAGACCTCAGTCACATGGCTGTAGAGACTGCTTGGTGACCATCTGCTAACCAAAAATATGTGTATTCTCATAAAAGTTCGCCGACCAGTCCGGGCATTCCCTAGAGGGTTATTTGTCCCTAGTTGTCACCAATTGGCCAAAACTTTTAGATTTATAATCCTTTTTACTTGCTCAAAAATACATTTGACAATAGTATAGTCAATAGTCAACATAAACCGAGATGGCAGTGTTTTAAAGGACAAGAGTTCAGACTTCAAATGCTTGTAGTGAATCAAGGAAGTACATTACAGTTACAGAAGTCTGACCTGGCATCGCTGATTCTCAAAGCTTCTTACAACGATATAGCTAAAATCTCCAGCTGTTGAATAATAAATCCCGGTATGATCAACAAGTAGTTCTGGTCAGCCTCTCCTAAACCCAGCTGCACATTCCTCCTGGTTTAATGTGAAGGGTACTCAAACCTTTTGGAAAACTGCTGCTTCCTGGTAAACAGATCGCCTCCTGTGGTGACCTCATGATAATGACTCCACCCCCCCTGCCACGAGGCATTAAAATACCATGCTGAACAGAAAGACTCTCAAATTGTCAGTCAAAAGGTCACCCAGTTCCACACCAAATAAAAATAAAAATAAAAGGAGAAATGCCCGATAGGCGGGAAAATGGAAGCCGGACCAACAGCTCTGTGAGGCTGCACTGAGGCACTGTGATGTTTAGCACCTTAGTCTAACTTATTCGCGTACCGACATTTTCTAATTGGAACCAAAATTTTGTACATCTGAGACTAATAGATCTGGCACTACTTGTGCAGTGGATTTTCAATGAAAAATACTGAGTTGTGCAGTCACATTCAGTATTTTCCTTGTTTTGGGCATGGTAGTGGAAAACGACATTATCAGTAAGTGATGTCCGCTAGATATTTCAAGATATTAGTCATTTCTGCCCTGACAAGAAAAGACTTGCAGCGCTTGTGGCAGTGAGTGGTATTGAATTCTAGACACATTTTTGTATGTTGCATTCTCGTTTGTGGTTGTTATTAAATGAAGGGTCTCGATACATGTGCAGCATGGTGCCACTGGGCCTCGCACACAGTCTACAAGAGAAGTTTCTAGATTGGAAATGGTGAAAATGCATTACATCCTCCCCCAGTCCTGAGAGCAGAACCAATTACGTCAGAGCTTATTCATTATTTAACATTTCACCCCATTGCCTGTTTAGTACCAGGCATTAGTACCCATCCCTGGCAGGCAGTAATGTACCCTTACAATACCTGCCTGTAATTTTAACCAGTTAACATATGGTTGAAGAGTGAGAGAGAGGTTTTTACTGTTGAGCTTCAGTAACTAGACGTGTTATTGTAGGTCAGTCTGAGGCCTCTTTCAGGTGCCCCACCCTAAAGAACGTGGCAGGCCAAATGTGTATTTTAGGCTGTGAGCTTCCAAGTGCAGTCGTGAGCTGAGGTTAGTCATTACCAAGGAAACTCCTCAGGAATAAAAACGTGGCGCGTGAGTAAGCATGGTTAATATTAGTAAGGTGAGCCAGAGATTCTCTTGTGTATTAATGTCTCTTGTGACAAAATGATTCGTTGATGAGTGGAAAGTGGAATCAGTTTGTGCTTGTAATTGTAAACCAAAAACATGAAAATTGTATAAAATTATTTATAACTTTTATTCTGCAAAATAATTGTTACTTTGATATTTTGTGTGTGTGTGTTTTGTCAGCTGGATGCCATAAGCTGAAACAGCTCTTGAGCTTTGCTATTGGTGGTCTCCTGGGTGATGTATTCCTCCACCTACTTCCCGAGGCTTGGGAGCTGTCTGGCTCTTCAGGTGGGTCTCCTTTCCACCAGTGCCTTCACCACCTCTGTATTCAATTTGACCTATTCTTCTATAATTGCTAATAATGTTTACTATCATTGTAATATTTAGACAGCAGCTTGCTTTCACTGTTAACAGTCCGCTTCTCCTGAAGCATCTTATGAAGTGTATTTGCTCTCTCAGCCTTATTTGCAGTCTGTTTGCTACCCTTCCAGCTGGTAAACAAAACCACTACATGACACAAGGCTTGTGGGTAATCATCGGTCTGCTGGCCTTCCTGCTCCTGGAGAAAATGTTCCCAGACCAAGACAGCCCCGAGAACTCCACTTCAGTTTCTGACCTGAATTTTAACTCGGCTGTAAGTATTTCTGCTGAAATGCTGCGTTTTCAGAAGAATATGCTCAGTGCTGCGCACACACATGTCAATACAAGCCTTCACATATTTATCTTTTCATTGGTATGCTTGGTACAGAATGCATTTGTGTTCAGTCAGCATAATTCTGCCAGTTTTTTTCTATGACTGAAACATCACATGACGCTTTCACCAACAGCTTGGGATTTTGGAAAATATGCACATCGGCATTCATGTTCAGTGAGAGAGAAATAGCCATCTATCCATTTTGTGAGCTGTTTGACCAAATCGGTGACAGATACTGGACAGAATTCAAATTCACATCTATAGCCAATTTAGAAGCATCAGTTCACCCTGGAGGATCTGGGAAGAACCCCCACAGGCACAGAAAGAGCAAGCAAAGTCCACACAGAAAGCTAACGATGCTAACAGCATCACTGTGCTGTCAGAGATGGATTTTTATGTCTTGGCTGCAATTTGCTCATTTGTAAGGATTTGTATATTGGACAGGGTCATTGTTGCCAGTTTTCCAGCGTTGTATTTAATAGGCTAACAAATTACATGAACACTGCTCATCTCCGCACTACCATCAGCACAGAGGGGAGGACAGCTACGTGTCGTACAGCTGAGTAATAGGGTTATGATGATCAAAGTGATTTGGGGTAGCTCGACAGTCAGGCCAATTTTTATTTATTTTATTTATTTTTTATTTTATATCATTTCCAAATTGATGCTTTATATTAATATTGTGATTATTCTGAGATTCATGATCAATTTAATCTGCCAAGCTATGGTTTCGTGCTGCACTTTTACATGTAAGTGACGCTTCCAGCAGATGTGACTGGGTCTGGACTTCTGCGCGCTTTGAAATTGGTGTGTATGTGGTGCAGCTACACTGATCCCTCATACCTATCATCAAATGAGAGACAACAGGAGGATAAAACTGACTTTTGGACTGATTTTAAAATTAGAGCACAAGCTTGTACTTGCACATACACTTGTGTATCTGGACCCCTAATTAAAGAGCCGAAAAATATCGTGACTCAACGTTGTAGCTCTTTATCTGATATCCAGCTACTTATGTTCACTAATTATTGTTTATTATTATGGTTGGGTAAATCCCTCAGCTTATATCAGTGTGCAAACATTTCTTCACGCTGGACGTGAGAAATAAACTCCCGTTGTGTGTGTGTCCCTCTTTCATCCGTGCACTTTTTTTATTTGCACGTCTGGGCCGCACATTTTTTCAGAGGTTGGATAGCACTACTATAATGATACGTTCCTCTGGTGTCTGGCTGCAATGCCAAACAGTGCTGTGAAAAAGTATGTGCTCCTGATAACTGGTTGTGCCACCCTTGGCAACAAGAACTGCAATCAAGTGTTTGTGATAAATAGCAATGAGGAATTCTGGCTCACTCTACAGAATTGTTTTATTTCAGCCACACTGGAGGGTATTCGACCATGAACTGCATTTTTAAGGTCACACCAAAGCATCTCAATTGGATTTAAGTCCAAGATTTTGACGAGGTCACTTTTTTTAACTATACAGAGGTAAACTTGCTAGCATGTTTCAGATCATTGTACTGCAGCATAACCCAAGTGCTTGAGCTTCAGGGGATGAACGGATGTTCAGAGATTCTCCTTCAGGATTTTCAGGTGGAGAGCAGAATTCATGGTTCCAGCATTTATGACAAGTCATCCAGGTTATTCCAAAGTTATTCCAGCTTCAAATGTGACACGAGCCTTTGTGTTCTTTTTGCCCAGCAGGGTTTTTTTGGCTTAGAACTTTCCTGTGGATGCCATTTTTGCTCAGTCTCTTTCTTATTGTTCAGTCATGACCTCTGATCTTAACTGCAGTTCTCTAGTTATTGTGCAATGGCTTTGTAACTCTTTCCAGACTGAAAGGTGTCAATGATTTTCTTTCTAAGCTGCTTTCTGAGCTATTTTGTCACACAGCATCTATACAAGTGATTCAACAGTTCTGGCATTAATCAGGGCTGGGTGGGGCCTAGTGGAGTTGAAATCAATTTTCCACAAAATGTGGTTAGTCAGAATTAATAATTTAACAAGGGAGATTAGGTTTGGATAGCTTTTTCCCCTAATAAATGAAATAGTAATTTTAAAACTGCATTATTGTAATGTAATGATCTTAAATATGTAAGCATGACAAATGTGCAAAAACAAGAAATGAGGAAGGGGGCAATACTTTTCCCACAACACTGTTGGCCGTTGGCGATTCCACAGAGCCTCATGGGAGGATAAAAATAACCCACCCCTCCTGAGTCATCTCATCAGAAATCATTTGCAGAAATCAGACAATACAGATACCGATGTATCTGGGGTGATAAATTTGGGCATATGTGCATGAAAGCAAAGCGAGTGTCTGCTCTGTCTTTGTGGGGGGGAAAAGGTAGCTTTGGATTTTTTTCCCTTTTTATAATAAACAACATCATTTAGAAACTGCACTTTGTGTTTACTTGTGTTATCTTTGTCTAATATTTACATTTGTTTGATGATCTAAAACATTTTAGTGTGACAAATATACAACAAAATAGGAAATCAGGGAGGAGGCAAACACATTTTCACAACACCGTATATGTGTATTCACCTGAATTCTGCCTTTACCATCCCCTGTAGGTAAACATATATATGTTTACCCATGAACAAGCTCACCTACATGAGACGTGGCGTTTATGTGCACTGGTTTAAAAAACAACTATTTATAGTTATTATTTAAATATCTATAAATGAACTATTAACTATAAATACTGTAGCATTCTTAGTTGTTTAAGTTTATTGTTTAGGGGTTAGATGGAGATAATATAGATAGTGTAACATAAAATACGAGTGACAAACACACTGGCTGAAAGCAGTATGTTTGTAAAGGCAGCCTCATTCCCTTTCTTATCTTTCTATTGCTATTGAGGGAGAAGATTGGAATCCATGGCTCAGCTCCTCCACTGGTGTCTATTTATAGCGCTGGGGTGTAGCAGCTGCTTTAGCCATTTGAGTGTCCAAAGGATAATACTCAACTTATAGACACAGGCAGCAAGAGATGGGGAATGAGAGAATGAGATGGTGGTTATAGGTGTTTTCTCTGATAATATTGTGTGGCAAATCTTTCCATAGGAAGCAAAAAGTATAACAAGCTGAACTAATTTTCTTTACTCTAATTGGGTCAGTGTTTAAGAAGAACGAACAAACGCGTGGAGAGCCTCAGAGTCAAATGGAAAATGTCAAGATAGGATTTTTATCACTTTCTGGCTTCTTAGGTCATTTTGAATTTCTCATTAGGCAAAACTCAGACTATTTGGCACCAACAGTTTAGCTCCAATCTGTTGGAGGAGATTGATAACCCCCCAAAATTCATCACGCTTTATTACTTCCTCATGCTTCAATCGTACACATGGAGCAAAAATTTCCTTTCGGCGACCAGCAGTCAGCAGCCTATTTCCCTCTCATTTAATTTGACTATCAGTTTAAATGGCAGCGTAAGTGGTTTCTGAATAATGGGACAAGGAAGCTGGCTGTTCTCGGAAAACAGACCCTATAGCCTAAGATGAATGGTTCTCGCTCTCGTTCTGTTTTGTTTATAATATGAAAATGTAAACATGATGGAGTGGCAGTCGAATTTAAAGGAGATTTCGTTGTTTCTGAGAAAACAAATGAAAAGTACAAACGACTGCTTATTAGCGCAAATGTAGGAAGGTCAAAAAATAATGAGAATGTTTTACCAGCTGTTAAGCTGCCTGTGGGTGAACTGTTTGACACACGGCAGGAGCAGCAGTAACATGACTGTTTACTGCACTGTGGGATTCAGGCAATACCATTTCCTTACTGTTTTGACCATAACTGTATTTTAAATGAGTTTTTTTTTTTTTTTTAAAAAGGTCTTGTTGAGAAGATGTGTTCATTTGTGCCCCCTCCCCCTCCCCCTTCCGTTTTTTCCCTCTACAGACACAGCCTAATTCAGTTTTCAGTGGAAAAGCAGTGCTATCACTCAGTAACGGGCACCATGCTGAGTCATGGAAATCCTCCAAGCAGAGTTTGCAGGAAGGATCAGAGAAAATCAAGGTAAGGCTGACAACCAAAACATATCCCGGTTAACAAAAAGACAGAAAATGATGAAAGATGGGGGCATCACTTGGGGTAAGAATTTGACATGGTTTGCTTATGTAAGAAGTACATTTAAAAAAAATAAATTTTTATTTTCTCCAACTGAGTAATAAATAGCAACGTGGTTGGTTCAGTGAAATCAGGAAGAGAGACTTGCATAATCAGTTCTGCTGTAGAATGACTCTGTTGTGAGTCCTTTGCAAATCCTTTTTCTCTAACAATTTTATTTTTTAGGGTATAGGCTACATTTTAAAATGTCTCATAAGCTGGTTGGTAACATAAATAATGGGTTAATTCAATATAAAAATGTTCATATAGTGCCCGTTCACAACAATAGTTATCTCATCGTGCAATGGATTGTAAAGATGCACAACCTCAAGCGTATAACGATTCCTTATGAGCAAAACACTTGGCGACAGTGGGGGTGAAGAACTCCTTTTTTTGAGATCTCAGCCAGAGGCAGGCTGAGTGAGGGTCATTCTATGGGTGAGAGAGGACACAAAGGAAAGTTCACAGTCTTATCTGCGCAGTGCCTTTGTTTTCATACACACATGGCAGAAAAAGCATAGCGGCGAAGGAGAATGAGAATTGGTTTTTAAAAACGTGCAGTGATGTGGAACTGGTTTCGTTTTTGTCTGTCAGATGGCGACCAAAGCACTTTTTTTTTTTTTTTTTTGTAGAACATGCAAGCAGACCGTCGTTATTTCCGGTGCGCTTGCATGTTTAACCAAAAGTGCCTTTTGGTTAAGCTGTCAGCAAAGAATTTGCATTTGCACTGTTAAAAAACAGCTGTTTGTTTAAGTGAAAATAAATTTATGGGGATTTTTTGCACTTATAAAGTTGTGGAGTTGTGAAGTATTTTGTCTCACATCAGTTATATCATTATCGCAAATTTTCAAATATATATTGTGATAAATATTTTTGGCCATATTGCCCTGCCCTACTTTGAGGTATGTGAAGTATGATGGGACTTGATTATTTAGGTTTTTGATGTGACATGAAATTCAGATCTTATTTAAGAAGGGGGCAATGAAGTGTAGCTAATACAAGTTAGTTTTGGGTGGGTTTCCCACCTGGGGTTTGCTGAGTGGACCATATCTCTGCTCATGGCTATAGCATTCATAGTTGCCTCAAAGCTGGTCCTCAGTAATGCACCAGCAGCAACTATGATAACAGGTATAATTATTACAAAATGTATTTTTCTCCTAAAGAAACCCTTTTAAGGGGTGTTATGTCCCCTTGTAACCCCTATTGATATTGAAGTGAAAGTGTCTTAAATTACATGGTTGTCCTCACCTCACGAGGCGTGTATAGAGGAATTCTTAGGATGGCTTGGGCTGTGTTTTCTTATTAATTTGCTCTACTAATTGTAATAATTTAGGTATAACTACTAATGTTCAGCCAGGTGATGATTCTAAATTGGCTGTAGGTGGAGTGTGCAAGGTTGTCAGTCTTTCTTTGTTAGCTTTGTGATAGACAGGTGACCTATGTGTACCTAGAGTGTACCTTGCCCTATCCTGTGACAGCTGGGATATGACTTCACCCTCAGTCACAACCCTGTATTGGACATGGTGCGCCCTATCCAATTCTGTCGTTTAAAAACTGACTGCAACAAGAATGATATGTAGGGAAAGTGGACCAGTTTTCTTTTTTTCTTTCCCTTTTCAATAAAATTCTTCTTTACCTTTTTCAAGTATGTAAATATTTATTTGCACATACTTAAATCGTGCGTAAAGCAAAAGCAATGTGGTGCCATTCGTAGCTTTTATACTTCCACCAAACAGATTGTGTTGCTGTTTACACATATAGTGTATGTGTTAAAGATTTTAAAGGAAAAGGTGTATGAACTAAAGGTTAGTGATACCAATTTAATATCTGATCAAATGTGATCCCATACATAAGGGTTTCCACCAGTATATGACCAGTCTGATGAATACACTGGGGAGGTGTCTGTCTGTCTTTATGTGTTTTTGTGTGTATATTTAACCTACCTTGATTTGTGAAAATGTGTAGATCACAACTGAGCTAAAAGTATAAAGTCATAACTTTTTGTAACTCATTTTTTTCAATTTTGTTTTCTATTTTGTGTATAGAGTTTGTTTGGTGGAGGTATACAAGCCGGGAATTGGACCACATTGCTTTTGCATTTACATACAATTTGTGTATGTGCAAACAAATACTGGGATCCTTGAAAAGACAAAGCAGGAGCTTACTGAAAAAACAAAGCTGTTCCACTTTCCCCACATATCATGCTTGGAACACTGCGTTTTTCGAACCAGGAAGTGTTTAGTGACAGCATAATAAACAATTTATTTTTGGAGACGGTAACAAGAAAGTTGGCAGAGAAAGTCAAGAGTTAATCACCAAAATCTTTTTATGTGTTATTATGTTTAGTTTCTTCGTTCGCAGTGGCGTGGGTGTCAAACATGTGTTAGATAAGACTGAACTTTGGTGGGCCAGAGCTCCAGAGAAGAAATTTAAAAAAAAAACTGCTTAATTGCACCATTAAAAAAAGTGTTGCAAGAATAAGTCACATCATGGAAAAAATTCACCAAAGCCAGATTTGGAGACATCTGGACATAACCCAAGGCCTGTTCATGTGTTTATGATGAGATTAGACTGCCTAAATGTGGAAAAACACTGAGACACTAAAGACACTGAAATTGCGCTAATTATTTTCTAGATGTCTCGAGCATTTAGTCAACTAGAAACTATTTTTATTTTCCAGAATAGGTTTTTTTTTTTAGTTGTATGTGGTCTGGTCCACAAAGTAAACTGATATTTGACGTTGTGCCTTTTTAAAAAAACTGAAAGCCATCTTCGTTAGCATCAAAAGACTTAGTAAATAAAATTTCCACATCTAAACTTTACGTCGTGGATGAAATGTTGCGTCTGCCAAGGCTGTGCTGTAACAGAAGTGATCCATTCCTGCTGTTTTCTCAGTTCTGACTAATATGCAGTAATGTGACTAACAGTGACATATGTGTCATGTGTTCTGTGTCACAGATGAGTGGATACCTAAACCTACTCGCCAATTGCATTGACAACTTCACCCATGGGCTGGCAGTATCTGGGAGCTTCCTGGTTAGCAAAAAGGTAAGATAAGGTGACACCTCTTTTGTAGTTTACACACAAAAGCCAACAGCTTGTCCTACATCTAAAGTACTCGGCATGTAATATAAGCAGCTTTGCTTTTTCAAGCTCAGGTGCTTGCTCTTTATTTTGCTCTTGGTTTCAGATGCAGTTGATATTTTGGGTCCAGTAATAACTCAAGCTCTATGTGTGCTTTATGCCAGCTAACCAATATGGCAACAGAGTTGTGGCAGTCTCAGAAGTGTGCTTTAAAACAGTGGCGGCGCCTTGTTTTAATGTCTCTGGATAGTTTTGTGCTGAAAATATGCAAATTCAAAACCACACTGATTCAGCAAAGGCGTTTTGTGAGAATGTGATTATTCACAATTAGTCTCCAGCATGCATATTCATGAAATAACTCCTGGTTTTACAATATAATTGCCGATGTTCCCTGAAGTTGCAGTCACATACTGACAGTTGGTGACTGTAAATACAGTGCAGTAGCTGATGCTGGACTCTTTTATAATTATAATGGAAGCTTTTCAGATACTGTATTTGAATGTTGACTGTCGAGTAGCAGCCCCTCAAATTCTGTTTCATGAACAAGAAGCAATATTTGTCTGAAGACCCACATTTTACTCTGTTTTCATCGAACTGTATAGAAGAGGGATGTTAAATTCATTTTACATTGTGGGCCACATAAAGCCCACTTTGAGTTTAAGTGGCCCTGACAAGTGAAAGTGCCGTTTCTGTCAGTGTAAAAACATTTAACTAAACATTTAATTCCTGAGTGATTTTAATATAAGTAGGGGGGAAAGCTTAAACATCATAGTCTATTCACTCCTTCCAGTGGGCCAGATTGGAGCCTTTGTTGGGCTGATTCTGGCCCTCGGGCCTTATGTTTTACACTATACAAGTATAATGTATACTATACAAACTATACAATGCATCGAAATATTTTCCCCTTCACGATTTCTTAATTTGTCGCACTTACATGATTGAGGTATGATATGTTACTTTTAGTGATCTTTTAACCTGCTTCACTTTGCAGGTATGGCAAGTGAAACTGAGTGGTTAATCACAAATAATTCAACCACCTCGTAGCTTTTTTCCCCCACTTGCATAAATAAAATCATCGTCTAAAAAGTGTTTTGTTTTTACTCAGGTTATCTTTCTAAAATGTATCTGATGTCAAACATGTAAGTGTGACAAAAATGCACCAAAAAAAAAAAAAGAAGTCAGAAAGGGGCAAATACTTTTTCACTGCGTTATAAATACATGTCAGTGGTTTGTTCCTGGAACCTCAGAGGAGGAAACATCAGACTCAGTAACATAATGCCCACTGAGTGTGGGTAAGTGTGAATACAAATTTGGTTGTTTGCACTTCAAAAGGTTGAATAATAAATACTTTAATACAAAACACAATAATAATTATTCCAAACGACGAAACAGTGTCTGAAATTGAAGAAATATACGGCCTCGGCTTGTGGGAGCAGCCTTTGAGTTTAAAACATTATTTCTGTTTGGTGCATTACGGTCTTATTGAAAAAATCTGCACTCCAAACTGCAGTAACATGAATTTGTATCGCTTCAGTAAGTTATTGTATATTTGTAGCAGTGGGATGGGAGTCCAGCTGGAGAGACATAAGGCAAGCAGCGTGAACTATGGATCCGTGTGCCAGAGAGGAAGTTAACTCAATGTCTCAAACATGCACATACAAGACATCTCACCAGTGTCTTCTGTTTACTCGTTGTGCATTTAGCACAGTGTAAAATTAGCAATTTTTTTCGTTCACACTGGTCTATGATTGTGCTTATTTATTTTGTTTATTTTGAGAATTAAATAATCAGGACTTTATAAATTTGTCAACTTCCCTCAGATCAATGAAGTCTTGTTTCAAAAGCAGGTGATCATTGCTGCTATCACTTTAGCTTTAGGCTAAACCACTTAAGATGGTTTAGCCTAAACCATCTTAAGTTACCTTCACTGTCACTTGACCTTACTGATGTATGAACTACATGTTTTGTTTCATGAGATTTTCAGGTTTTCTTTTCCTTGACTATGGCTAAAAAAAATTTAAGCTCACTTATAGTGATCTGCTGAGATTTTGTCTTCCCTAATTCATGCTAAAAACAAAACAATAAATAATTGACGCATAGCTATACTCCTGACTCAGTTGTGGTTTTCTTTAGGCTCTTTGTGTAGGACAAAGCAGCACTAATGATACATTTCTTGCAGGTTGGGTTCCTCACCACCTTCGCAATCCTGCTCCATGAAATCCCACACGAGGTGAGGATCAGAGTTGCTGCTAAATTGTACAGTTTACTTTGCTTAAGGCGTATCGGAAGAATGAAGTGCTCTAGTGTTTGTAAACACGCTGAATGTTTACCCATTTTTTTTATGTGGGAAACATCATCATCTGCAGGTGGGGGACTTTGCCATTCTGCTGAGGGCCGGGTTTGATAGATGGAGTGCTGCTCGCATGCAGCTGTCTACAGCGCTGGTTGGGGTCCTCGGAGCTTTCTTCGCTCTGTGCGCTCAGTCACCAAAAGGCACAGGTAGGATGGGGCCAATACACAACACACAAGCAAACGCATTATTAATAACTGGAGTGCATTTTACAGTCGCCATATTCAGTAACAAGACTTTCATATTGTGCCTAGAAAATGCCAGTAGCTGGATACTGCCTTTCACTTCTGGAGGCTTCCTCTATATAGCCCTGGTGAATGTAGTGCCTGACCTTCTGGAGGAATCCAGTTTCAGGTATGATGGATGTTTATTAAAGAAGTCCTTTATTAAAGTGCTTTTACTGCTACTGAGGAAATCAACAGCATTATTCTTGGGGTCTAACCAGCATGTCAAATGGATTTTGACAAGAAGAATTATTTTAAATCACATGTTTGTTTGTTTTTATCTGTTTTAATAATTTGCATGTTTTCACAAACAGATGTTCATCGGTGATTGGTATTGCCGGAAACCGAACGTCCGGCTTTAACTCACACCACATGTATATTTTAACATCTTTATGTGTTCTGTGGCAATAATGTGAACCAAGATGGATTAATACATGGGACACCAGCATTTACTATCAAAACAGCCAGAGTGGGGTTTGTTTGTTTATTTGTTGTTTAACCAAAAAATAAATCTGTATGGAAAACATGCTTCAGCCTAATATAAATAAGCCTATCAACATCACAAATAGGTTTAAATTAGAGATGGCACGATACCACTTTTTTATGTCCGATACTGATACCGATATCATAAATTTGGATATCGGCCGATACCAATATGAATTCGATATAGTGTGTTTTTTTAATCAATAAAACTGTTTATTTAATATCTTGCTGCATTTTGTATAAGTTCATATTCAAGTTTAAATAAACAACAACACTAAAGCTATTCTGTTATACCTGTATGTAAAAAATACACTGCACCCAAAATATTTCATAGTTCAGCAAAACTGATCAATCTAATAAACTTAAACCTGCTCCATCCTTCCTATTCTGGTATTTTACAGAGTACTTAGCAGAAATATTAAGCAACCTAACTAAAAGGGTTGCAAACTCCCAGAAAAAAAAAAAAATAGGGAACCACCCACCCTCCACCTCATGATGCTTAGTCGACGTAATCAACTTTAACTTGATGCAGTGTGAAAAAAAGAAAGGAAATCAATTATTTTTCAAGAATAATTAAAGAAATTCAACATGCAGACTGCACAGATGGTACCTTCCCAAAGGAAAAAGTACTATAGCTTACTAGGGTATATTAGACTTAACAGTTACTATATACAGTAATGGACTTCTATACATTTTACATCAGATTAAAACTTTGGGTGTAAGATTCAGATAATTATTTATTAAAAGCTCGACATTTTAAATGAGAACAAGAAAGAAAAGTATGTCTTTGTGCCCCCTTTTCCCTGTTCATGCCCTATCGGCCCCCCTGGCTAAACTTTGCTAGATCCGCCCCTGCACAGTTACCAGCCGTCAGCTGCGTAGAAAAGGATCCTGGTGTAGAAAGTAATATTAAATAAATTCTAACAACAGCTTATCAAGCTTAAACGTGCTGCTGTTGTTCAGCCACTGGTTTCCTCTTTCCGGCGCGAAGTGGGCCAAAAACAAACAAGAGAGACGGACTCGCGACAGAAAAGCCGATCAGCTGATCATTGATCAGTTTCATGATTGAAGCAGCAGCAAGAAGAGGCAGTCGCTCCATATATCGGTTGTTAAGCTTAACGTGGGAATGCTTTACAAACATTCAGAGATGAACTTACACATTTGCTTTACTTCTCTCTGGGATAACTTCCTCGGAGATGAAATGCTGTTTTGGTAGCGAGGCTACAAATACACACAGCCACTCTATCACTTGAGCATACTGCTCCGACGTGCTACGGTTATGAGCCGAGTTACGCCATGTCGCAAGTTTTGTGAGGTGCTTTTTTGATATTTAATGGATCGGATTACATTTTTTATTTCTCTCCGATATCCGATCCAGTAATTTATGTCAGTATCGGACCAATACCGATACGTAATATTGGATCGGTCCATCTCTAGTTCAAATATTGAAATCTTTTGACACACCTAACTGCTTTTAGTTGCAGTAGCATTTTTATTATAGCAACATCTTGATTTTGATGCGTATATGAAATTATAGAACTGAAATAACAAATTACTTTATATTTATTATAAGTGTGAAGTAAAAGGAAAGCATTCATTAGCCTTTTTTTTGGGGGGGGGGTTACGCTGGCTTTGTTACAAAGCAGCTATTTAAAGCTCTGCAGGACAGTTTGAGTCCTACCTGTGTTTGTGCAAAGGAATCAGAATAGAGGATTGTAGGAGTAGTAGTCATTATGATGGGTAATGGACTCTTTGCCATGGCATGAGCTTATCAGTCCTTTGGTTGCACACCCTTAAAACAAATGGCCATTGTTTATTCCCATGCTCCATATTAATCTAGTTTTTGCTCGAGGCCACAGGGGGAGACATTGGAGATGGCTGAAAGAGCCAGTGTGTGGTTTGTGACCGATTGTTTAGTAGAATAAAACTTAGCAAGGAATGGAAAACTGGCTCTGTGGTTTCAAAAAGGGCAGATGGTTTCCTTTAATGTGCTCAAATTAGTTTCAATGTCTAACGTTTTATTATCTTTTTGTTTGCTTTTCCAGACACTCCCTGATGCAGGTACTGCTCATTTTCTGTGGCGTGGCTGTCATGGCTCTGCTCTCTGCCATTCTCGACTGCTAATGGCAGAAACACCCTTTTTGCCTTACCAAACACTAAAACTTAATAGCGGAGCAACATCCCGTTCTCTTCATATCTTTTACCCGTCATATATGTTCATAGAAACTTTTGTGTGATGCTTAAAAAAAGTCTGACAGAGGATTGGCACCTTACGGATGGACGACTGTCGGTGGAACAAATGGTGTGGACACTTCAAAATGTGCCAAACTTGGATCGTTTGGAGTTCTGTTACCAAATTGTCTTTTGTTGATCAGATAATCATGATGTTTTGCACATGTATCTTTACACGGGTACGCCTGACGTACCTGGTCAGAACAAGTATTACCGGCCCTGTACAAGGACCTCCCTCTTTATAGTGTATTCAGAGCTACATTGTTTAAATGTTTTGTGTGTTGTTACTGCTGCCCATCTTCTGTTTCTCATGTAGCTGCTGCGTATTTATTGAAAACGAGAAAACAGATTCATCAGACGTGCACCACGTTGTCATTTTGCCTTGTTCAGAAATAAGTGCCAAGAAATCAGGACGGTTTAACGCTTTAGAGTCGGCTCCTCACCAAAGTACACTCCATATGCTTTTATCTCCTTAACATAACACAGGCTGCACCTTTTGTCGAGCAGAAGTCGGGGCTCGTTACAAAGCTGTGCCGGCGCCGTATACTTTGATGTCTCTGACAAAGTTGAAATTAGTTCACGAGGAGGAAGAAGATGATTGGTATGGTTTTATATTTAGTTTTCACTAACAGTTTTGTAATGCTAAAGACAGATTTTTAGAAAGTTAACCATGCAGATGTTCATGTCATGTTGTTAATATAAAGTTTCCACCACTGAATAAAATCACCAGTAAATTTCCAGCATCTCTGTTTAAAGAAGCTATTTTATTTTTAACTTTAAGCACCACGCTTTAGCAGACAAGAGGAAGCACTGGGACACATGATTCAGTGGATTTAGGGATATTTTGACTGATAGAGTTGTGTGCGGGTGCTGAGACAGTGCGACGTGTTCAGCTGACCTTGTTGTCCACCGTGAGCATAATTTTACTGCAAAAGGTCCTTTGCCTAAAATGTCATATGGCAGTGTGGGGGGGTATTGATTGTGTGTTCACACTTGTCCAATTTCAACACAGTCTATTTGGCAAGCTTCTGTTGCCATAACGACTCCTCCACGGGTTGCCTTCCTTAGTCATCAGCCTGTGAGCAGCTTATTGTCTGTGGGAGCCTTCCTAAGTCACAGCACAGAAGGACAACCAGCAACCACTATTTACTCTGTAGTGGAAGAGGTTTCACTGGCAAATGGTACAAACAAATCTTTCATTCTTATTCTCATCCTTGCATAGTTTAGCCCAAGAGTTTATTTCCTGGAGTCGGGGGGTTGGAATATGTGACAGATGGATGTTAATCATAATATTTTGATGATGTTTACACTGTCCTCTTAATAACTTCACTTTTCAGAGTGGATTTAACTGTTTAGTGTTTAAAAAATCAACAACAAAAAACAAATCAAAACATGAAGCTTTGCAAAAGCTTTTGTGTTTCATAACTTTACACTGAGATTTTTTTTCTGCATCCACTCACCTGCCACTTTGCCACACTTGTTCTACTTGTTAATGCAGTATCCAGTTAGACAGTCACATGGCAGCAACTCAAAGAATTTAGGAAAAGACATGGTCAAGATGCCCTGCTGAAGTTCAAGCTGAGCATCAGAGGAATGAATGAAGTGACTTTGAACTTGGCATGTTTGGTAGTGACAGAGGGGCTGGTCCGAGTGTTTCATAAACTGCTGATCTGCGTGAATTTTCCCACATGAACGTCTCTGGGGACATCTCTGAAAAAGAGAAAATATCCAGTGAGCAGCAGTTTCTCTGGGTGAAAATGCCTTGTTGATGTCAGAGGTCAGATGAGAATGGTCAAGGCTTCCTCAAAGTGATGGGAAGGCAGCAGTAACTAAAATAACCAGTGGACCAAGGGTTTCATGTGTGAGAGCATCTGTGAATGCACATCAAACCTTGAGGCAGATGAGCTAGAGCAGCAGAAACCTATTGCAGATTCCACACCTGTCAGCTAAGAACAGGAAGTTCACACAGGCTCGCCAAATTGGACAATGTTGCTCAGGTGATGATGGTGAGTCTCAATTTTTGTGCTGTGACATTTAGAAATCAGGTTTAGAATTTAATTTAGTGTAAACAACATGAAAGCACTAATCCATCCTGCCTAGTTCAGGTCGTTGGGGATGTAATGGTGTCGGGATAATTTCATGGCGCGCTTTCGGCCCCTTGGTACCAACTGAGTAACTCCACAGCCTACTTGAATATTGTTGCTGATCATGTCCATGCCTTTATGACCACATCTATCTTCTGATGGTTGCTTCCAGCCACATGTCACAAAGCTTAAATCATCTCAAACTAGCTTCTTGAACACAAAAATGACTTGACTCAAATGGCCTCCTGGTGGAACTGGAGATTCGCCTTGTGGATGTGCAGCAACTGGGTCATACTATCATGTTGGTGTGAGCCAAAATTTCTGAGGTATGCATCCAACATCTTGCCATCCCAATATAGAGTAAATGAATCTTTAACAGATTTACTCTCACTGGACCATTATCTAATACATACAGTGGGGCAAAAAAGTATTTAGTCAGCCACCGATTGTGCAAGTTCCCCCACTTAAAATGATGACAGAGGTCAGTAATTTGCACCAGAGGTACACTTCAACTGTGAGAGACAGAATGTGAAAAAAAAATCCATGAATTCACATGGTAGGATTTGTAAAGAATTTATTCGTAAATCAGGGTGGAGAATAAGTATTTGGTCAATAACAAAAATACAACTCAATACTTTGTAACATAACCTTTGTTGGCAATAACAGAGGTCAAACGTTTACTATAGGTCTTTACCAGGTTTGCACACACAGTAGCTGGTATTTTGGCCCATTCCTCCATGCAGATCTTCTCAAGAGCAGTGATGTTTTGGGGCTGTTGCCGAGCAACACGGACTTTCAACTCCCGCCACAGATTTTCTATGAGGTTGAGGTCTGGAGACTGGCTAGGCCACTCCAGGACTTTCAAATGCTTCTTACGGAGCCACTCCTTTGTTGCCCGGGCGGTGTGTTTTGGATCATTGTCATGTTGGAAGACCCAGCCTCGTTTCATCTTCAAAGTTCTCACTGATGGAAGGAGGTTTTGGCTCAAAATCTCACGATACTTGGCCCCATTCATTCTGTCCTTAACACGGATCAGTCGTCCTGTCCCCTTGGCAGAAAAACAGCCCCATAGCATGATGTTTCCACCCCCATGCTTCACAGTAGGTATGGTGTTCTTGGGATGCAACTCAGTATTCTTCTTCCTCCAAACACGACGAGTTGAGTTTATACCAAAAAGTTCTACTTTGGTTTCATCTGACCACATGACATTCTCCCAATCCTCTGCTGTATCATCCATGTGCTCTCTGGCAAACTTCAGACGGGCCTGGACATGCACTGGCTTCAGCAGCGGAACACGTCTGGCACTGCGGGATTTGATTCCCTGCCGTTGTAGTGTGTTACTGATGGTGACCTTTGTTACTTTGGTCCCAGCTCTCTGCAGGTCATTCACCAGGTCCCCCCGTGTGGTTCTGGGATCTTTGCTCACCGTTCTCATGATCATTTTGACCCCACGAGATGAGATCTTGCGTGGAGCCCCAGATCGAGGGAGATTATCAGTGGTCTTGTATGTCTTCCATTTTCTGATGATTGCTCCCACAGTTGATTTTTTCACACCAAGCTGCTTGCCTATTGTAGATTCACTCTTCCCAGTCTGGTGCAGGTCTACAATTCTTTTCCTGGTGTCCTTCGAAAGCTCTTTGGTCTTGGCCATAGCGGAGTTTGGAGTCTGACTGGTTGAGGCTGTGGACAGGTGTCTTTTATACAGATGATGAGGTCAAACAGGTGCCATTCATACAGGTAACGAGTGGGGGACAGAAAAGCTTCTTACAGAAGACGTTACAGGTCTGTGAGAGCCAGGGATTTTCCTTGTTTGAGGTGACCAAATACTTATAATTTCCACCCTGATTTACGAATAAATTCTTTACAAATCCTACCATGTGAATT
Organism: Neolamprologus brichardi; assembly: GCF_056152115.1. NCBI lineage: Eukaryota > Metazoa > Chordata > Actinopteri > Cichliformes > Cichlidae > Neolamprologus > Neolamprologus brichardi. The sequence goes on along the minus strand of NC_142104.1, from coordinate 22,041,483 downwards.
CATGGATTTTTTTTCACATTCTGTCTCTCACAGTTGAAGTGTACCTCTGGTGCAAATTACTGACCTCTGTCATCATTTTAAGTGGGGGAACTTGCACAATCGGTGGCTGACTAAATACTTTTTTGCCCCACTGTACATGCAATACACACAAGTATACATATATATACACAGACACACAAATATATATAGCTCTATTTGTACCTGTATTGAAACAAATTTAATTGTGTTGGAACTTGCTTCTGAAACACAAATGTGATTGTGTATCAGCTGGCAGCCATCTCGTGAACATTGCCTGGATGGCTGAGTTATGAAGCCCAGTATAGAACAATTATTACTTAAAGCATGTCACATCATTTCTACACTGTGCATCGTTTCTGCTGCTGTTCAGGAACGCAGTTGTGGGAGATAAATAACAATAAATACACACATAAAAAAAGTAGATGATTCTTAATCTGAAGGATCGGTTCCACACTGCTCAGCTGTGACTCCACAGCACCTGTCTTTTACACGTTTAGTGCAAAAGGTGACCATCCGAGCATTAAAAATCAGCACTCCCCCACAACAGAGCTGCTTTCTGTCTGCTCCCCCATCCCGCAACAACCTGGAGGAGAGAGAGCGCAACTACATCACTGCCCCTGCCTCCTCCTCACAGCGTTGGTCGCCATCCATCCCCTCTCCTCCTGTACCATAACAGATGGTGGGAACAACATTGCATTCACCGGGTACCACAACAATAGACCGCAGCATCTAGTCCGGACATCACTGGCCTTTCAGCACCATGCTCCCAGCGCGGGACTGCGCGAGGTTGTGAGTGCCGTCGTGATTTATTTCACGCGGTATCACCACGGCCACGGAGGAACCTTCTTGCGACTGTTTGGGCTCTCCGTCGAGTGGGGAAGATGGCCGCTATGAAAATATTAACGGGCACGGGGCTCTTCTTGGCTCTCTGCGCGCTGGGGCTGCTCGCCATGGCGATTTGCACCGATTATTGGTACGAGACGGACGCGAGGAGACATCGAGAGAGGTGTAAAAACTATGCCAGTAAGCGAAACGACCCGGGTTACATCTACATTTCGAGCCACAACCTCCCCCTCCAGATGCCTCCAAAGAGCCTGGAGAGGGAAGGTAACGGCCCAGATGCTGCTCCTGTCTTCAGGAGGAAGCGGCACTTTCTGGCCGGGGCGTCTGCCATGGAGTCTCACTGTAGCCGGCAGTTTAACTCCACCATCTCTGGTCTCTGGAGGAAATGTCACCGAGAAGGATTCGACCCGGAGACCGAGGACCTCATTTACAAAGGTAAACACGAGCAGTCTGGAGCCTGGCTTTTCTTGTGTGCACCACCAGGCCGTGCTCAGCGATGAGCTCACCTAGCCTGACACACACACACACACACACACACACACACACACACACACACACACACACACACACAATCATCCAGAGGCCTCTCACATCAGTGTGTCTCTGCTTTGACATTTTATAAAACGTGAGGATGGCCTTTTGGAATCTATTGTGTCTTTTAATTCAGCGGGTAATTTCGCTGTCCATGGTGCTAATTCTCTCTTTCTCTCTCTCGCTCTCTCTTTCTCTGTCTCTCTCTCTCGGATAATATTATTATAACAAGAGGATAGTCTTGTCTATAAGAGCCTAAGTGGTCTCGTAATAGTCAATATGACAAATAAAACAATTTCAGTGTGCACCAGAAGCTGAATCTTTAATGCAAATGCTTTAAATATTAGGCTACAGTAGAGACAACTCAGTGCACAGCCATCCTTCAGTGAACAACAATGAAAAGCTTTGTATCAGGCCTGATGTCATACCTGGAAAAGAGTAAGGTCCTGAAAGTGGGGGACGTTTTGTGGTCCTTGTTGTTGTTGTTGGTTAGTGTCACAATAAAAGTAGATCAGCATGGCTAAAACAGACCAGTAAATAACATAATTTAGCCACAGCATGCTGTATTGAAATCAGTTCACACCAAATCTAGCAGCCTTTTAGATACCTTGCAGTAATTCTGTTACATAATACTTCCCACTCCCCCCCCAACTACTATAACTACTGCCACTTATGTTACAATTAGCCACCATTTAATTGCACGAATAACACAAGATTTCAGGCTCTCTAATGAATACTTTACAGTGCATTTTCATTTCTGCTCTCAAAAATCACCATATTGTAAGAGCAGTGCACTTACATCACTTCAGTGTTCTGTTAATGTTTCACTGATTGCCCCATTGTCCTGTAAAGGCTGACTTTATGGCATAAACACATTAGTGCGATGCAGTTTTTGCAGCAGCAAGTAACTCTGATGAAGCTTATTCAGATTTTGTCTCTGAATGGTTGTGATTCAGTGTTCTGGTTATTTCAGGCTGTACTTTGTATTATTATTTAACTGGACTGCATGCTTTTTAAAAACATCTGAGTTTTAAACGAGCACTGCTACGTTGGTTATGAGCCGTGTTCATGATACCATGTCCACATCTTGCACTATGCATGTTGACAGACTACAACACATTTAACTTATGTTAAAAGTTCTTGCTGCTACTAGCCTCCATGCCTTTGGGATATTTACCATACTGAGCTCTTATCAGCAAGAACGGAGGTGCAGATTAGAATTGGCTCAATTTCAAGCATAATAGAACTTACAATATTTACTATAAGTGCCTGCAGAAGTAAATGCTGTATGCAGTCTAAGTAAATAGATTTTATTACTCGATTTAGATAGCCCTGTCTGAGTCTTAGGATAATCTTTAACTTCAGGTTTTATAGCTTCACATTAATTGATCATGTTTTGTGCAAAGAGTGGTACAGATGGCATAGAAGAAAACTGATTATTTATAATGGTCACTGACCTATAAAGCAACAGCATTATGTGGAGAATAATAACATGTAAACCAAACTATGTCTTTCTTCGCTGCAGTAGCTCTGCTTTGCCATTGGCATGTTCACTACGGTGACAATGAATATCCATCAGAAGCATTACGCAGATTCGTCCGCTGTTATTACATTTAGATCTCACGAATGTATGTAATTGAACATCAGAATTGTGCTAACGTTGTTACTTCCTGCTCAAGCAGCCGAAATGTGATTACTGTGCAATCAGACGTCAACCAGTCTGTCAGATTTAAAGTGACCTTAATTAAACTCTGTCATCCTGCTTGAAGGCAAACAATAAATGATAATAACACAAATTTTAAGTGAGACAATTTACAGAACTGCACTCGGAATCAGATGAAAAGAAAGGTCAAAGCTGCAAAGCATTTTAATAGTTGATTGTGTCTCATCTGGGAGATTATTTTCTTAATTAATGCAAACATTTCTGAATGCATTTCCAGATCTATACAGAGTATTAGGAGTTCAAAATCTTAATTTGTTCACATAGTTTTTCAGCATATGTGGAACAGAGTTTACCCCTAGATGTTTGGACTTAGACTTTCACAATATGTGACACCTTCAAAGATTCCTTCATTTGCGTTATCAGATTAAAGCCGGGCACCGATATGCTTACGAGTAATAATCAAACTCATTGTACCGTAGCTGTGATAAATGTCTGATTTGTCCCATTTGAACTCACAACAAAGCAAAAAGGAGACTCAGGGAGGCGTCAGTCAAGCACACAGCTCCAGTCATGAAGCTAAATTAATTTATGTTAATCTTCAATAGGTGTGTGGGACATTTAAAGGCTTGCCAAGTTTCCACAATTTTCCTTAATATGAGATCTGATATGAAAAGCAGGATCTGGATTATAGACTTTGGATCCCAAAACCAAATGCAAAAATCAAAATAGATTCACTTTAAAGGCAGAACAGTTAACAGTTGTGGCTGTCGGTGGAATAATCCATATTCCATATTGTTTCCCTAATCCCCTCCCTTAATAACAATGTAGGAGTGGTTGGGAAAACAAGGTTAATAAGGCCAGCTCAGAAAATTAAAACCCAGTGAGGGTGGAAAATAAATAAGAAGCTTTTCTACCATGTTTGCATACACACATTATCTTACAATCCCAGAAGTAGGGCGAAGGTTCAGAATGCAATTCTTACTTAATTTTCTTGCTTGTTACCCTCTTACTTACTTGAATTAAAGGAATTTGTCCTCCAGTTACAACTGTTTCCATTTTCTTCTGCCAGGCATAATTCAGAGATGTATCCCAGTCAAGTATCACTATTCTTCGTCTATCTTACCGCGAAATTTACCCATCAACATCACAAAGACTATACGGCAGGATGAGTGGCATGCACTCCGTAAGTATTAAAGTTTTTGTCTTTATGGAGCTGGTATTGGCTGTGTTTGTGTTTGGTGATTGACTATCTGGTTTTTGGAGTTATTCATTAATACACATTTTTCTACAAAGAATTTCGGTCAGACTGGCAAGGGTTTGGCATTGTAAATAATTGCTGTCTGATCTATACAAGCAGACTGATTGCCAAAACATTACAGTCTAACTCAGCAAGTCTGATAAGTGCATTTCATCTGTGACGTTTCTTTTTGTATTGGAGACTCGACACAGCTGGTTGTCATCTGGTGGCATTCTTGCTATATTCTTGAAATTGCTGGTCTACAGCAAGAATTTCACTATTTGGAGGGAATCTAAATTTCTGTTTTAAATCTCTGAGGTTCTGGCTGGACTCTAAAGTTAATGTGGATTTCTGTTTATGTAGATGCAAACAGATTTGTTATTTTAATTGATTTATCACAATTATTTGCTGCATTATCACAAACAGATTGTATATAGTTGACAATTTGAACCCATTCAATCATAATCTGATAGTAGGCTAATTCCATCGTACTGCTGTTCAAAGTCACTCTGAAGATAGCAAGTGACTGCAAGTGGTTTGCTCATGCAATCTACATCTTTGAAGCATGAAGATTAGAAGTTTATTGCACACAGTTTCCAGCCACTGTTTTTCCTAGTGTGGTCATAGCATTAATAGACTAGCTTAATGATAATTTAAAAAATAAAAAGAGAAAATTAAATAAAAATCTTTTTTTAGTAATGGGCTTTGTTTTTGAGTGACATTGGTGTGCACCAAGGCAATGTGTTGGGTCCTATGTCTTTTTTTCGTCAAACAAGTGTCTCTATTATTACCAAATCAAAACAACACCATGTTGCCAGCTAAAGAACTGCTGGAAGTCTTTCTCACTTTTTTCTCACATTAAATCACATTTGCTTCTGTTTAATGAATATCAATACTCAACATGATGTGTAGTCGAAGGGAAAGTGGTGTTTTTTTTATTGTTTGTACAACAGGATTGCTTTAGTCTTACTATTAGTGCTCTGAATTTATCATACTGCTCTTAGCATCTACATAACTATCACATACAGGCTCTTAATTATACAATCCATAAAAACAGCTCAAGCATGCAATATTTATTACTAAGTCCTGAAACTGTTGACCAGTGAAACACCAATGAAAAATCAGAGCTGCATGAAAAAGTAAAGGATGTGTGCACATTTAATCAAAAAAAGAGAAACAGCAGCACACCTGCTACCACTAACCCACGCTAGTTGTGAAAGTTATCCCTGTTTTAGTCGTTGTTTTGCTACTTGAATCAACACGCACTTCTTCTCTTATTTAGTGTCACTGTTTTCAGAGAAAAAGGAACTCACTTTAGACTTGCTTGCACAGCACTGAATAGCAGACAAAAATAGGAACAGGCAGTGGAACATATAGCAGTTTATCAGCTAGATATTTCCCTCTGGAGGTGGAGGAGACCCAAACCAGAAGTAAAAGTTGAACATAAGTTTGGCAGGTGGACACAGACAAACACATTTTGTATTGTGCACTTATTTATTCTTTGCACCGACAGACAGTTTTACTGTAACTACCATCAGCTCTGATTGTTAAACTAAAATTGATCCACTAGATGAAAGATGCCATGTTCACATAACAGTGTTCTCATCCTGTCAGTTCTTGTCAGCCTCAAACATGTCAGAAACTATTTTCATGTGAGAAGCAGTGACAAAATTAATTAGTTTTAACAAATGAAGGTAACTTGAGCACTTCCAGAGGCTAATGTGAATTTTATTTATAAACTTTTATTCAATGATTGCTGATTTTATTAAAAATTATGTGAAAACACATTCAACAACAAATTCAAATAGACATTTTTGTTTCTGTCAATACATTTTATTGTGATTTTTATTTGCCTTCGAGATGTCATCAAATATTAAAAGATACAACTATACATACAAGTACCCATACTGTATAAATGCAATTTAAATAATGGCAAAAATGTAAAACTGCGTATAACACCAAAATCAAAATACTGTTCTTATACCTTACAGTACAGATATGATGATATAAGTGTGGAAATATTAAACATAAATATGTTTTTTTTGTCTTTACCCCCCCACCATTTCAAATGCATTTACAAAAGCCACGTCTTTTTTCAGTCTTACTGCAAACATTTATGTGAAATAATCTCCTTGTGCTGTCATTTCCTGCAGTCTTTTATAAACCTATAAGCCTTAGCAAGACGCTCGCTTCGTCGCAGTGGATACTTATCCATTTCTGAATAATTAAAATACCTATATTTACCACTTTTAACACATAGCTGCCTATCAATAGTAAATGTGTTGCTGACCTTATACTGAACTCACTGTTATCAGTGTTATTAACACAGGGGCTTCTTTTCTTAAACCTCCCCTTTAAACCCTTGAGTAGACCTGTACTTCTTGGCATCCTTGTATCACGGTACTGTGAAAAGCACATCCTCACACGAGTCTGCAGACGAAATACAATTTTATTCAGTTTCTGTTCTTCATGACAGCCGAGAGCACCTTTGGGTTAACATGAGATAGTGAGTTGCCAGACCTTAGATTCCATCAGTAGTGATTTCCAGTATCATGTTCCACTACTTTTATCTTATTGCCTGTAGGTGTGTTGTTTTATATTCAGTACGGGTGATACAGTGCATTGGTAATGCAGAGATGTTCAGTTAAAATGAGTTAAAAATACATCCTTGCATTTATTCTTGTTATTTGTGTTCTTGCTATATTTTTACATTTTTATTCTCGTTGTATTTTGTTGCACGAGTACTAAATTTTTACATTAGCTATTAGAAGGCTCACTGAACACTTCATTTTTCAAAGTTTAGAATTTTCTGGCAACTGTTTCATGGTTCTGGCTTAAAAAGGTTTTCTGTAAAAGTGATATCATTTTAATGCATTACAGTTTTTTGAATTGTTTAATTATGTATGTAATTATTTTAACTAACAGATTGAATTAGTTTTATATATATATACAGTGGGATCCTCATTTGATTTCACTGTGTGGATCTATTTAGAAGATAAGGAAAAAAGACTATTTCCTAGAAAGAACTGTGTATTGAAACTATGTAATGATGTCTTAAAACACTTCCTCTTCTAACACAGCAGGTTGTTTCAACACAAAAAAGAAGAAAAAGCTGTCTAAAAGCAGATAGTTTAGCACAAAATAAAGTTCAGTTAGAGCTTTGAATTCACTGATTTCTGATTTTTGAATATTATATTGATCTATATTAAGTAGTTTTATTGGCATTAGTTAAATCCTTGACACACGAGTAAGTATATCATAGCATACTACAATATTAGTTCCTCTGAAAGAAGAAACTGGACAGCCAGTTGGTTCTGTCACAACTTTGCTATTGATAATACAATTAGAAGTAAACATTCATTTGTAACTTTATTTCTAAGTTAGCATGTAGCCTAGTTTACATGAAATTGTTGATTGGATAGGTGCTAGCCTCACGTTTAAGGCTGCTGTGGAACACCAGGGATTTGACTTTTGTATTCCCAGTAACATCATTGTACAATCTATAGTTTTGTCTACACAATTATGGTGATATTGTTTCTATGCCTGCCTCTTGACTCATGCTTATCTTAACTATTATCACAGAGTAGTTGTTTCTGTTCTACTCACCTGTGTTTCTTGTATCTTTGTTCTAACTGTGAAACACAGTGCGATTTTCCTGCCTCGCAAATAAAGCAGCAATGTATAAAGTTTATTTACAAGGCTCTACTGCACGATGTCTGATGACATTTTAATATTAGCTGTACTTCCTGTTCACACAGTTTGGAAAAACTGAAAGACTTTGCTGCCTAAAAAAGGGAAAACCCCATCAACAACAACCAAACAAAATAAACAACCAAACAATTAAAGCAATGTTGTTGTTTTTTTTAATTTAATTGGATGATTTTAAAACATTACATGTCTACATCTACCCTGGGAAATACTCTTCATAATTTATGACCATGTATAATGTCTCTTTGTATTAGGTTTCTGCCTGTCTAGCAGTCTGTCTACACTTATGTTATTGCACACAGGTGTGTCATGAAAAAGAGATCTTGTTCTCAGTGATGCAATGTGTTTACATAAGGAATTCAATAATAGTAATAATAATACTTTAGCCTTTAGCTTTAGTATTCAGTGTCTGTAAGTTACGATTCCCTCGGTGAAGTTTTCGTTTCTGCTTGCAGATCTAAGAAGAATGACAGCTGGCTTTGTGGGCATGGCTGTGTCCATCATTCTTTTCGGGTGGATCATTGGAGTGCTGGGATGCTGCCAGCAGCATGACCTCATGCAATATGTAGCTGGGCTACTCTTTCTCATGGGAGGTACTGTGAGAGCACATATGCCCACATCCACACACAAGCATGCATGCAAAATCCAATTTTATTCACTTTATTTATTTATTTGATGACAGCTGAGAGCACCTTTGTGTTAACATGAGATAACAGTTCAATGTCCTGCAGTAACAGGATTCTCATCCTGCAGTAAGATGCAGAGTACATGTAAAAATTCAATAATCGATCGAAAACCATGTAAACCAGTCCTGTTCTCTTCCACTCACACAGGAACATGCTGCATCATCTCGTTGTGCACATGTGTGGCAGGAATCAACTTCGAGTTATCCCGCTATCCTCGCTACATGTATGGCCTCCCTGAAGACATTAGCCATGGCTATGGCTGGTCCATGTTTTGTGCCTGGGGGGGCCTCGGTCTCACATTGCTGGCTGGCTTCCTCTGCACCTTGGCTCCATCCCTGAGTACGCCTGCCGCTCGCACAACCATCCACAAGCCGAGGCAGGAGAACGGAACCGTGTGACAGGGGCGTTGTGAAGCGATTGAACCACCGAACGCACAAACACACCCTTCCAACCTTGATGTTTAACTCTGAAACAGTTTTTGTCTGATCACCATCTCACAACACCCTCAGCATCGCCATCCCCCTTCAGTGTTCAGTGTGCCTGAGTTGTGACAGAAGGAACAAAGTAACGGCAAATTTCACACACCTAATCTTGAAAATCCCCGAGGGACCTCCGTAGAGGCCAAGAGTGACACCCACAGCAATGTTTGACTGGGGCATGGCTCTAATAGCACAAATAAGACTTTTTTTTTTTTGGTTTTGATTTTTGAAATGCTGACTTTATGATGATCTAATGGTGACTGTTTTCTCTGAAGAGAAATTGTCATAAAATGGTGCTCTCTTAAATACATAAAGCCACACACAATCCCACACAAGAGACACACTTAGACACAAAGACACACATACACACACACACAAACACAGACACACACCAGCCTTTCCACACATGCTCAATTACTATGGATGAATCATGAGAGATATCCAGCAAAAGGAACAAACATCAGGCCAGAACATCCTGTCAGCATTCCTCTGTCAGTCGAGTGAAGTGTGCTGTGTTATTGTTCGTAATGGAAAAAAAAAAGAAGAAGAAAAAAATTTGGCACTGACTGCCCATTGCCTATCTTTAGTATAGCACACTAACTGATATCAAACATGAGCCCCAGGGCACACGTCTACAGCCTATACTGGGTCTAGCAGTGCGGTCAGTATGATAAAATACACAGAAGTAAATTTTTTGCCTTCAAGAGCAAATTGTTTGATGCTTCTTTGACAATTATATATGTACAAATGCATCTCAGTGTAGATCCAGATCATTGTTTGTGTAAAGTAGATTTTGAATATTTGTTTTCTGTTTGCTCAGAGGCAGTGATGGCCGGCAGAGTTCAGTCGATTACCAAGTGAAAGTAATGCAAGTAAGCAGGTAAATCTGAGTAAAAGAAACACAGCATCTGCTGCACTGTCATGGATCTGACAGACCGGTGTGTTTGCTGAAGGCTGAATCATAACCTGACAGCAAGAAAAATTAGACCAAACTATGGAGGAAGTATTTGATTGCTCCACTGTTTAACCTCATATTGGTCAGTCCTTTTTTTCTCTGAATAGAAGCGAATTAAGCAATTTTAGAAGAGAAAGAAATGCAACTTCAGTGATGCCACTAAAAATACAAGCACAATCTGCACACAGAATTCTCATCTGTACTAAGTACAATAACAGACTATATCAAACATTAGTGGAAGGCCAAACTATCATCATTTAATATCCTGCAATGTTAGTTTTAATATAAGGAAAGGAGCACAATAAAAGATCATTTCTGTGATGGACCTCATTGTCCAGCAATCAAATGCATATTGTGAATTTAAGAGTTGTTTACAAATTTTTTTATATGGATGTTAATCTTTAGAAAACAACAACAACAACAACAAAATTATAAGTAGAAAAAATCCTGTTGAAGGCTGTGATGCTTGGAATTCACACAATGACTGATCATTTTAGTAAACATATATTTTGTACCAGTAAAATGCAAATGTACTGTGTACTAGCTAACAAAACAGTACACTACACATTGTTGTGTGTGAGAGGAACAGAGGAATTCTTCATTTTCGTCTTACACCTCCAAATCCGAGGTCGAAACAAAGCACCTACAGCAACATATGCCTAGACATGTGTCTCGAGCTGTACTGCAAATACACATTCAGTTTGAATTATTTAATTTACACATCGAAAATAACTAGACTGAGAAAACTTGAAATGACAAGTATCCATAATAAGTCAAATTTAAGGAATGCGTTCTTGGAAACTTATTTTTGATTTGAAATACACCAGGTTTTCTGTATTAAGTTGGAAAATGACATATTCCACAGTGTGCAACATGGTTTGGACAATGTAAAAATGTCTGAAAATAAAGTGTAGGACTTCAAGCTGTTAAATATAAAAGGAAAAACTATCACCCTGTTAACACTACTGGGCGAGAATAACCCACAAAAGCCATTTGGTTTTTGTTTTGTTTTTTTGTAACGCTGTAATTTTTGTTCCTGAGTCACTAGAGGTAATATATTTTAAAAGGACAAAACTCACCACCTCCACGATCCATGACTACATGATACAAGAATATTACAGCCATGATGTTTTTATAAGTGTTGATTGCCTGAGATGAATCATGAGATATTCTATCAGCTATGTCAATTAACTCTCTTAGAAAAAAAAGGTGTTATAGTGTCTTAACAACACTGTGTGTGACGTTTGGTCATTTCACCATCACCATCAATGAGGAAATGAACTGAGGCATGATAGAAAACTGTATCGCCAGTGTCTTGTTGAATCTTTGCACTTTGCTGCGTTTCATGATTTAGTGAACTTGAAGTCTTAAGCTGGTGGCACTATATTTGTTTGCAAGGTCACACGAGGGAGCAAAAGATTATCAGAGCATGTAACAAGCACCCTGTTGTGAGTCCGCGTTTATACAGTGTTGTGAGGTCAGGTTCAATTGGCCGAGGCTCTTAATGTGGAAATGTTTCCACCTGAAAGTAGGGCATACTATAAATATGGAAATTTTTTATATCTATGCTCGCTACACTGCTAACTGACAGAATGCGACGCTGTGTGGTGTTTTAATGAAGTTTTAAGTTTGCACTTAAACTGAAACACAGTAATATACTGTAAGCAGTGAAGTGTAATGTATATGTACATGGTGCAAGTACAATGTGTTGTTCTGACTGAAGCACAACTGCACACAACTCTTTTTTGCGTATTATGGGGGTGGGGGTGGGGGAGGAATTAGACTTTTGCCACCACTGCATGTGTGCAGTCAAAAGATAACACATGATACATTTTGAAAGCACACAGCTACCCCCCACCCCCCCATGTCTCAAATAGTAAATTTCAATGAACACCAACACAAAGCAGTGTCTGTGTTTTGAAGCTGAAGTTTTGTCATCAACTCAAAACAGAAGAACAGTAGCACACAGTAGCAAGATTTACAAAGCATTACAAAAAAACAAAAAACAACGAACGTTAGAGGATGGATGAGCACCGTGTAACAAGATACTGGAAATTGTTGTATAATCCAACTTTCATGAGGAACTTAGAGAAGTACTCTGTGCAATGAGAGATGTCCCGTGAAAATGCCACCATTAAGAGTGGCTCTCATTTCAGTAGCACAGCTATTATTTTCTACATTTATACTGGTTCCATCCACTGCAGATGTTACGTGGGGATAAAAAAACAAAAAAAAACAAAAGCCAGACATTACAGCCTTGCATGATCTCATTACAGTTAGTTTCTTTCAATATATGAAAAAGTGTGTCCATTTTTAATTAGTTTATTTTACTGAAATAAAACATGTAATTATTAACATGTTGTTGCTTTCTGTCTTTGTGTTTGTGCCGGGACTCTGTAGTTCTGCCCTCCAAAGTTGCAGAGCTATATGTGAATCGTTCTAACTGTTTTTAAAAAAACAAGGCAAAAAAAGCACTTTTATCTTGAAAGTTTTAATATGTGACGATCCTCGTCTGTCTGAGGCAGCAAGATGTTTTGTACTGTTAAATCTGTAGGGTAGAGGTGCTTTCTGGAGCTGAACTGAAAACAGACAGTCCAGGTAAGAGATGAATGTCCAGGAAGGTAGGACACCATCATAGCGCCAGTGTTGACACATTACTTCCCCAACTAATCACAAAGGTGGCGGTTGGCCTTTTGTCACTGAGGACATGGTGCCACCTAGAGGTAGAACTTAACATTTTGTGTCTTTGCTTTTTTTTTTTTTAAAAAAAAAAAGACTTGAATGAGTAAATCTGTGTTAAAAGGCCCAAAACATACAAATAACGTGAGAAGTAAGTAAATATGAAGCAGCATTAAGAAATCTTTTATTTAGTCCTTGCAATAGCAATCAAGTCTATTTTTTTTTAAACACAAACAAAATTATTTTAAACACATATTTTTTTTGTAAAAAGGTTTAATTACAGGCAAACATCCAATGAAACTCAAATACACAGATGATGGAATGTGGATGTCTAAAATAAAAAAAAGTTCAAACAAACATAAACACATTGTGAGCTTGAGAAACTGCACAAATCTAAATAAATGACTTTACACCAGACACATTATTGCATAGAGTACCAAAAAGACTTTTCCTGAAAGAGTGTTTCACAATGAAGAATATATGAAAGTAATGATGCACATCCAAAAGATGGTGCGCTGACAAAAATATTTGCGCTGCAATTTCTTACAGCTCAAAATAAAGCTGCTGAAGCACAAATTGCAGCAGCAGGAAGCGGTGAAAGCGAGTGAATTGATAAAATTGTTGCCATTTATTTGCCTCCTAACGCACTGTGGCATACACAGAGTTAAGTAAGCTTGTAATCACAGTCAGTTGCGTACTTCACACAGCTATAAGAACAGTCACATCTGTGTATAAGGAGAAAAGGTTGGATTGTATTTTAACTTGAGGTAAAATGGACGTCAGCTGTGTTCAATCACTGACCTTGAACACTTTGCTCTGATTAGGTGAGAGTTCCCGCTGCCACCTGAAGCTGGAGGCAGTTACTTCTTGCCACGATAATGGGCTCCGACCACCATGTAACTGTCAGGTGAGATGTTCAAGTTGGGTGGCTTTGGTTTGTCCTTACAGAGCCTGACCTCAGATTTACCTGCCAGCACTGCTCCTCCTCCTCCTTCTCCTCCTCTGCAGGGGTCATGTTTCTTCAGGTAACTCATAAAGGTCTCCCATCCTCCACCAACTCGTACCATCACGTGACGCTCATTCAGCATCTGCAAAGGTGACGTGGGAGGGAATACTGGGTAATAAACTTTCCATATATTTTCTGGCTGATGCATTTCCAGGATGTTTTTGAACTCTCAAATACATGTTAAGCAGTGCTTCACACACAGACACACACACACACACACACACACACACACACATAATCACATACACGTGTGTGTGTGTAGCACTGGCTATGAAAGGCAAATGATGTCTTGGAAAGCTTTGTCAAAATCTCATTAAGCCAAATGAAACAGCTCCTCGTGGAACCAGCTGAGCACACACACACACACACACACACACACACACACAGTGACGCACAATGGCGCACCCACACAGATCTGAAGCACAAGCTACCTAGCAGAACTATTTTAAATGATAATAATTCCAGCGTTACCAGTCTGTCTGTTAACAGTAGTTACAGTGAGGTCAGTCGTGTCTGAATCAACAAATCGTACACAGACAGCCATCCTTACAGCTGAAAACCAACTGCTGCCATGGCAACTAATGCCACAATATAGAGCCTTGGAGAAAAAAAAGCAATGGAAGGAGAAATTGAGATGAGTTCGGCTCAGTCCCTCAACTCCCAGCAGACATTAACATTCCCAAGAGGCCCTGCAAAGCCATCCGTTCTTCTGTCAGCGCCAGCAACCCCCCCCCACCCACCTCCTGCCTTATCAGCAATAAAGCCTTCATTACAGGGCCATTAAGAATGCGATAATACAAGCAGATCCCTTCGCTTTATGTATGGAAGTGTGTGTGTGTCACGTGTATGGGATGAAAAAAAAATCAATGGTACAAGCACAGACACACGCACACACGCAGGCGGGAGACACGGGCAGCTTTAGAGGAAACTCCAGACGTGGTGCGTCTCAGCTGTTATCCTGCAGATTAAACTGTTGAGGTTGACAGGGGTCAAGTCTGACATCCTGAATAAACCACTCTCCTGTCACACTCCCAGGAAATATCAGTGTGACTGGTGCTCATTCTCAAAACGTCAGTCACAATACAAAAAAAAAAAAAAAAAACTGTCTAAACACAGTTGTTTTTTTCCTTGTTTTCATTTACTGTCATTGGCAAACCTCGTGTTTCGGTCCAGATTCTTAACAATGGACTGTCTAAGCTTAAACGTATTAAATAAAGTAAAAGATAAACTTAGATTTGTTATTTGATGTAGACTATAAATAGCTTCTGCAGTCTACTATTTTCTGGGTGTAATTTTTCAAACATGGACCAATGTTGTCAAATAAAAGACCAACTTAATCATCTAAAAAGAAAATACAAAAAATGAAACAAGTCAGCATCTTTCTGAAGGAGATGATCTACCAAAGCCCTCTTTGTTATTTCAGGCTCCTTTATTTCTGTCTCTGTAACCCCCGCCCTCCTCCCCCTCCCTGCTATGTCTGCAGCCCATAAACTAACGTCTGGATTCCCTTGTGTCCTCCATCGATTCCCTCTCTCCCCCTCTCCTCCTGAAAGATGCATTAGGGTACTCAGGGAAAAGGAGTCCTCTATACACATGCCAGTAGGAGGCAGGCTTTAGCCACAAGCGCTGATTTTGATGCTGTGAGCGTGCTCAGTTCTTAAATTTGACAGCAAACACACAAATTGATGAGCCATACCGGTTCTAATGCCATTAATCTGTTTCGCCTGTTGTACTCGGTTTTCCCTTTACTAGAGATCTCACATCAGTGAGACCTCCTTATTAAATACAGGGTGTATGTCTAGGTGCAGACAGTATAATAGAAACCCTATAAGACAGCACATTGATTAGACCATTGCAGATTCTGAATGGCACTAAAAGGTCAAATTGAGATATCTTGCTAAAAATAACTCCTCATTCGCCAGAAGATAAAGCTTAGTGACTTTAGTTATCCCCAAATCCACTACAGTAAAGATGTTCATCAGATTGGACACATGTTCATGATTTGGAGGACAGTTGTGGTGATGAAGATTTGCATAATCTTAAATTTACCTCTACAAAGCTAACGTCGCTCACATAAGCCTCAGCTACATTGTAATGTTTACTAAATCTGAGCTTACTAACAGGTAAAACGATGACAACAAAGGCAGTAGATTTGGTCTGAGTACAGGTTTCATAAATATTTCACACATTCCTTGTTCATCATTTCTTCACGTTCCACTGTTATGTCAAAGGTCGGCTATAGAACAAAGATCACACGGCTTCTGTTGAGTCAACGTCTTTCTCGAGAGCACTTAAGAAAGGAAGATGATGAAGTGTTTCTATGAAAACGATTTTAATCAGCTATATGTGATCATGAAAAAAAAAGAGTGCTTTTTAGGTTCATCACTATATTAGCATGATGTGTCTTAATATTGTGAGGGGCTTTAAATCTCTTTTCCTTCCATCAGCACAGCCAGACGGGGTCTCTGCTACAAAGCTGAACGAGAGCCTAATTGGGCAGAGAGAAGAAAGAGAAGCCTTCCTCTTTTTTAACACCAAAGAATAGCAAAGCACTCCAGGGCCAGCGTGATTGAATAGAGTCCAAAGGGAATAGAGAGCGAAGGGGAGAGAGAGGCGGGGTAGAAAGTTTACACGTGAGGAGGGGCGGTCATGCTCAGCCGCTCATTAACAAGCTGTCTGATTAAACCCATCGCTAATGACTTTGTCTTTGTAATCAATAGTATCTGCTCTTTAAAAAGGTCTGTACACACTGAAGGGGACACTCCCCTAGGAGCGGCACGGGGGTTATCACGGTATATGGAAATTGAGGTTTATGGTGTGTTTCCCCACTCACGTGTAGACAGCGGTGGGTTTCAAGGTAATGGATGGCTTACTGATCACTCTGTTCAAACAGCTCATGTTTGTCTGCTTTTCAGCAACCGGGAAAAAATGAAGCAGTGCAATTTATCTACAAACTAATAATTAGGGATGAAGACGTGATGCAGGTTCAAGGACAGACGTTATATCTGAAAGACTGCATAAAGAATGTGAGCACACAAGGCAGTTTTGATAGCACAGAAAAGCTTTAATCTTGCTTATGCGTATGCATTTAGCCAGCCCATGATTTGGCTATCATGCATCTGTACTTCCTCAGGTTTCTAAGAAGTGGTGTTCCAACATATGTTATATCTGTTATGATATGGCAGATATGATTCTCTAAATAGGAAGTAAGAAATGTGCAATCTGACACTAATGTCATAATGTAGCTGTTGCAACAGAACTTATGCATCTAATAAATTTCATCTCCTGAACAAACACTGTGATCCAACCTGTGAGAAACCTTATCAAGATTTCACCTTTTAGATTCCCAGTGATTATTTTTATGTTAAAATGATATATCGTGTACTCAAAACATACAGCAAGCATCAAGGTCACATTATTAGTTTTTATAGATGGAGGGATGTATAAAAGACACTGAAGTACATCTTTGTATTCAAAACCGTACCCACATACATGCACTCCCGAGTGGGCTGCCATTTAAAATGCACACCAGGGTCATATCTTTGCAGAATCACCCTGAAAGAAACATGTTTATTTTTCTTCCAGGTTTGAACTCTTCACTGAAGGTCTATGTACTGAATACAATCATTGTGAGCCCATTCGTATCCTGACCACTGGTTGCCAAGCAACCCTGCCTCCCCATCCTTGAGCCTTCAAAACACATGCATACAGATGGAGGATGTTTCAGGGAGGCTGAAAGACATCAGGGTCTCCATCCCAAGTGATGCAAATCAGTCCCTCTGACACATTGCACTTGTTGCTGACTCAACTCTTGATTAAACATTCACACCTCATATGTGATTATGTGTTATCGGTGACAAATGCTCACATTAGGTGTGGTTTATTATTTGTCTTTTGGTATCACAAAGCCTCCTGTCCTATTAGTGAAAATACTTTAATATTTTATTTTAAAAAAACAAGTTAAAAGCATTGTCATCAAACTAATGCAATGTAAACCAAACTTCTATTAAAAATATATATTTACATACTACTTATTTGTTTATTATGTTTTTATACCCTTACCAGCCACTTCATTAGGTCCAGCTATTCACCTGCTCACTAATACATATCAGCCAATCAAATGGCAGAAACTCAGTGTATTTAGGAATGTAGACTTGGTCAAGACAGCCTACTGAGTTCACACTGAGCAGCAGAATGAGATAGAAAGGTGATTTAAGTGATTTTGAAGGTGGTGTTGTTGTTGGTGCTAGACTGGGTGCTCTGGGTGTTTCAGGAACTGTTGATTTACTAGAATGTTCCCACACAGTCTTTACAGAGAAGACAAAATATTCAGAGACCAGCAGTTCTCTGGGTGAAAGTCAGAGAAGTCTTGTTAATGTTAGAGGTCAGAGGAGAATGACCCGACTTTGACCTGAAAGGAATGCAGCAGTAACTCAAACAGTCACTTGTTACAACCAAGGTATGTGGAAGAGCATCTCTGAACAAGCAACACAATGAACCTTGAAGCAGATGAGGCACAGAAGTGGAAAACTACATAGGGTACCACGGCACTGCTATGTGGTCAGCCAAGAACAGGAAATTGCAGCTATAATTTGCACAAGGTCACCAAAAACCACTGTCCTCAAATGGCCTCCATAGCCACTGGATCTCAATCCATTGAGATGTCGTGGAACAGGAGATTCATATCATGGATCTGATAAATGTGCAGCAACTGCATGAAGCTATCATGTCAATTTGGACCACACTTTTTGAGGAATGTTTCCAGCACCTTGTTAAATCTGTATCATGAATAATTAATATAACTGTGGAGGCTAAAGGGGGTCCAACTCAGTACTGCCAAAGTGTACAGACAAAGGGTCAGAGAGTGTATTTACTGCTTCTATTATGTTGGCAAAATTATCTAAAGAGTTGTATGGAGGATCTCAAAGTTACTGCATGAATGTATCAAAATACAAGTAATTTTTAGGAGAAAGGGATAACGGAAACATACTTACTCGTATATAAAGAACTTTGTCCCCAACACGGTAACAGCCCTTTGGTTGTTTCTCAACCAGGAAAGTGATGGGACAACTGCAGGGTGGATTTTCAGTAATGTTTCTTACCTGTTACAGATTCCACAGAGAAAACAAACTCAAAACGAGTGTATTTTAAACAGTGTACCACTGAGATTCATTTCACTGGAAACAAAATACGCACAAAGTCATCCAAAATGCTGTTGCAGGAGCTCCTCCTGATGGTTGACTTGTTTGATGAGCGAGGAGTCAAGGCTGCAGGTGGGGAGTTAGTGGGAGGTGTAGCTGTCGGACGGCGGGCGTTTATTGCGGTAAGGCAGACTTTGGTGGTGGATTCCAGGGTTTGGCCGGGTGAAGGCGCTGACAGCGGAGTTGAGGCAGATGTGTTAGTGGTGCAGGATGAAGGGAACAAAGGTGTTTGTGTCGAGACTGTGGCTGTATAAGGAGTACAGGATGAGAGTGAGGACTGAGGAGGGGATGAAAACATAGTTACTGGGTTTGTTGTGGCTGATGGAAGATCAGAGGCAAGCGAAGCAGCGAGGGGTTCAGATGGACTGGTTGCCCTTGGAGTGAGGGGAGCGGGTGCAGGGAGAGGGGGAGAAGGGGCAGGTGGTAGGGATGGCTGGGATGGTGAATACAATGAGAGAGGAGGAAAAATGAAAAGAGGGGATGATGGAGATAAGCTCTCTGCCTCCTCCCTCTGCATCTCGCTCTCCAACTTAACCAACCCCGGTGGCTCCACGCCGTACCTGAAAGTGAAATTTAACAAAAAAATTTGCATTTGCACAAACAAATCAACACAGGAGAGAGAACATAGTGGTTTTCACATCAAGGTGCTTAAACCCTTGGAGATACTTCAGCAGTTATCACTTAGTTTTTTTTAAAGTGAGCACCTAATGCAGCTAGAAATGAAAACTTAAGAGGTGAAAAGAAATGAATAAGGAGTTGCTATAGCAGTGAAAATCAAAGGATAAACAGAAAATGAGATGACAAGAAAATTAAATATAGAAAAGAAAACTAAATACCAAAGTAAAATGATAGATTTTGTGAAAACTGGTTCTCCAGTTTACAATAAAACAGGAAAACATGCAGCTATTGGCAGTAGAATGAAAACAATGATATAAAAATAATATATTTCATTTAAGTGTAATGCAATCACGGTTTTATTTTTGGAGCTGCTCTGTGGATGGACAGTTGGTTATTCCTAGTTACCTGGCTGCAATCCGTCCCAGCTCCATCAGACACAGGCACACCTCCCGAGGCTGCTTGTGGAGGACTTCAGGCAGCACATGCGTGACGTACAGACAAAGAGGATACAGGGGTACGAATAAAAAAAAGGTCACTTATCTGAAAGGAAAGATCTTTCCAGAGATAAGCTTCTGTTTTTGTAAAAAAAAAAGAAAGAAAAAAAAGCGGGGCCAGCAGCCTGAACATAGAGGATATGTTTCAGGAGGTATTCTGTCTCTATTGTGCATCTCTCTCTTTGAACCAGGAATTCCTCAGGGCCCTGGATGTGCTGCTGAGGGCATGAAGGCATGAAGTCATCAACAAGTAAGCCACTTCAGTCCATTATGGTTTATTTAAAAATGGCTCTACACTCAGTTTGTGTCAGAAAATTATTATTAATTTGTTATTGGTCAAGATGACAAACGTTTGAGTCCAAGAACATCACATTATCCACAGCATTCACTTATGGCAAAAAAAAAAAAGTTATACAATCAGCAAACAGCTGCGTTTCTATTGACTCATCTGTTTTGACAAAAGAAAGAAGTTTATATCATCCCCCCTTTGTGTCACTGATGAAGTAAACTTAAGTCTGTCAAACTGTGGTAACTGTATTTTCCCACTTCCCTCAATTAATCAAGTGAAGTGGGTAACTTTGCCTGCAGGGGAGACTCATTGTTGCTGGTGAGGATTAGCCTGTACATTATCAGTCCTACGCATCTGCCACCTTGCAGAGACATGCCCATCTAAGATGTGCAAAATGTTCGTTCTTAGACTTACTTACTGCATTTAACTTGATTAAAACTGGTACTTCAATTGGACTTGACTGGAGTGAGATGTGAGATATGTATACTTCACTTTTTCTGAGTCACAAACATTTTATCACCGACTCACTGGACTGTTAATGTGTAATTTGAAACAATTGGTAGTAGTTTTGCAACTGTTACTATAGTATTGTGCAAATGTTTATAGTCACCTTTCATGGGAAAACATACATGGCAACACAGTATATAAGGCAAAAAAAGGAGTTGGACTTGTTTGAAAGTCAATATTTGGTATGACCACTTCAATACAGCCTGAACTCTCTCAAGCAAGCTTTCTTGTAATTTCTTTAGGTAGTCTTCATGAATAGTTCTCCTGGCTTCTTGAAGGAAATTCAAAGCTCTTCTTTGGATGATAGAAGCCTTTTGTTCAGTTCTCTGTCAAGATGATCAAATGCTGCTTCAATAATGTTGACGTCTGGGCTCTGAGGAGGCCAGTCTGTGGCTGACAGTGTTCCACTGTGTGCACCTCTATTGAGGTATGCTTTTACTGCACTGGCAGTGTGTTTTGGATCACTATCATTCTGAAAAATGAAGCCATTGCCAGTCAGACACCTTTTCAGTGCATAGTGGATGGATGATTTGACTTTTTTGTGGTTATAATTCTATCAATTTTGACAAGATCTCTGACACGGCTGGCTAAAATGAAGCCTCAAAGTATCACTGGGCCTCCATCGTGCCTCAGTGTCGTAACTCTCTCTCAAATGCTAAATATTTCAAATTTGGATTCGTTACTCCGTAGGACCTGTTACACTTGATTTTCAGTCCAGTTCTTGTGTAATTTGGCATGCATCAGCCTTTTCCTTCTGTTTCCCTTTCTTAAGAATGACTTCAGTGAACAGTAGATGGAACTAAAGGTCCAGATGTATCTCTTAGGTCCTGCGTCAGGTCAAGGTCAGGACATGACTTTCAGATACTGTTCATCTGCTGTACAGTTTTGTTTTTTTAGGCCTACCGCTTCTTCTTTTGTTCTCCAATTGTCCAGTTTCTTTAAGAACACACTGCACACCATGTTGAGATATAACATGTTCATGTTAATCAGTAATGTGCTGTAAGTGCTGTGAGGCATGATTCACTTGAGCCTTGTATTGTTAAAAGAAACAAAGGTCTGAATTTCTCTGCTCCATTAGGTAAAATTCAATCTCCGGTCCTAACTCACCCAAATCCTCAGACTCAAAAAGGTAAGCCTCATCAACACCAATCTTTCGACACCAGTAGAGGAAGTTGGCCGTGTTGTCCCTGGCGAAAAATGATCCAGAAGTTGCATCAGCTCGCCAGTGGATCACTCTTCTTGTGAAGACCTGTGATTGATTGTTTTTAACAAGCACATTCACAGAGAAGCAGTGGAAACATAAGCTCTCATTTCTAAGAAGCATACTGACTGGCTTTATCTCAGATCAGTGTTTCAGGGTACACAATGGATCCTGTCCAATGATCAACAATAGAAAAGCCTTCTTTAGTGAGTTTGAGCATAAACACACTGAGTGGAAGAGACAACTTCCTCTCCACTTGCATTATGCCAGCATTTCGTGTACAAGGAGGGCATATCAGGGATAAGATCTTTACAAAACAAGACTGTAGTAAGGAGAGGCTTACTGAAAGAAAACATGAATAGACATAACAGACATAGACAAGCACTGAATGAAATGCCAGACATCATCACTGCCAACGTGACCTGACCTAGTTTCTACCTGAACTCTGGCTGTTCATAAGTTAGATTTCATTTGTTTTGTTTTTATTTTGTTGTTATTAAAATGACTCACATTACGTGTTTTTGCATTAGTCTTATCTTCTTTTTCGTTTGGTGTGCAAATAATTGTGCACATTACTTTGTGTTGTCACATCACCTTGCCATTGTTGTTGTGTATCATCTTGTCCTGCAGCAGCTGAGCCAGCTCACAGAGCAGAACGCCATTATCCAAACTCTCCATCAGATTATCTGCTGTGAGGTCCACTCCTGGGCAGAATTCACACATGACACACAGAAATTTCACAACTGTAACTCAGGATTGTTTGCTTTTAGCATTTTGCTTTACTCAAAAAAAAGATCTTAGAAGTCGATCAAATATGTTCCTCTATTGGTTTTTCCAAGACGATCTTATCCATTTGTTTTCATAAGAAGGATTCTTTAACAATGAGATACACTCAGAATAGTCCAATATGAAATCAGTAATTCTGGATTATACTGTAGCTGAGTGAAAATGTACATGGGTGAACCAATGTTTGAAATAATAATGACATGATTACATCTGTTTTTTTCTGTATTGACCTTCGAATTCTAATTTCCTTTAAATGCCAAAGATTATTTATGAGTTTGATAAAATATATAAAAACAACCAAAAACACCCCGTCAGCGTTTACACATTACAATTATGACTTTGTGACTTTGAAATGAGAATAATAATTTAATACAATTTATATATATTCTAAACATTTACGTAATATAATCTCCATCTCTACTGCAACACTTAATATGAGGATGTGCAGTCTGTTTAAAACTGTACTTGATTCCAAACATAATGACTGATATATTCACACTTTGTAAATAGTGTTAATAATATCTTTTAATACTTGGCAACACCGAGATCTAGTAACACCTTGCTATCATGATTGACTCCAACCGTAGTCAACCGTTTCTTGTTGTCAGCATAAAAGGATTTGTTTGACAGCACTTATTGGATTGACTCAGAGCAATGGGAAAGTCCAAGAAACTCAGCGAAGAGCTAAAAAGATTATGGATTTACACATAATAGGAAGGTCTCTTGGAGACATTTCTAAACTATTGCATTTCAATGCATTTAAGTACAATTTATTCAGATGTGTCACCACTCTGCCAAAACTGTCACTTTCAGATAAAAGGAAATTAGTTTGGATGTTCAGGAACACCAAGTTTCAACCCTGCAATGAACTGGGAACTGCTGGAACACCAGAATTATTTTCAACAGTGAAGCAAGTTTTACATTGAAATGGACTAAGAGAACAAAGACCAAGAAAGAAATATCTGCTCAGAACTGAAGCCTTCAAGCTTGTCTGACATTTGGATAAGCCAAATACCTTCTGGAACACTGTACCAGCTGTCAAGGACTGGAGGATGACTTCCAAATTCTTCAACTTCACCTCAAATCAATAGACCTCAGTCTTATTGAAAATTTGTGTAAATGGTAAATGGCCTGCATTTGTATAGCGCTTTTCTAGTCCTTAAGGACCCCAAAGCGCTTTACACTACATTCAGTCATTCACCCATTCACACACACATTCACACACTGGTGATGGCAAGCTACATTGTAGCCACAGCTGCCCTGGGGCGCACTGACAGAGGCGAGGCTGCCGGACACAGGCGCCACCGGGCCCTCTGACCATCACCAGTAGGCAAACATGGGGTTAGTATCTTGCCCAAGGATATTTGGCATGCAGCCAGGAGGCAGCCTGTGATCGAACCACCGACCTTCTGATTAGTGGCTGACCTGCTCTGCCACCTGAGCTACAGCCACCCATTTGCAATATCGACCAAATATCAAATATTGAACCAGAATTAAGCCAGAAGCTTGTTGATGGCTGATTGAGGTGCAACTTGCATTTAACATTTTTTGGGGGTGTGACTGTGTGGATTAGAAAAAAAATCCAAACTAAATTCAGGATTTTGTAGCCATGTTTTGTTTTAAAAATATAGTATTATAGCTAGACGGAGTCCCAGCAAAATCTAAAGGTTCTCTATGGATCATCCAGTTGATTACTGCAATGCAACACTGCAATATTTTTTTGCAATGCTTTTTATTACAGTTAGTTAAGAATTCTGCTGCAAGAAACAGGGAATACGAGCATATTACTCTAATCCTCAGCTACTTGTTTTGGCTTCCAATCAAATACAGAATAAAAAGTATTGGTTATTGTTTAGAAATTGTTAAATAGCTTGGGGCCTAAATATATAACTGAGATGTTTAATGGATAAAAACCTAGTAGGCCTCTAAGGTCTGCAAGATCTGATCATCATTGGCTAAAAACAGTATTATTCAATACAGTTTATTACAAAATAAAAAGTTGTCTCACCCATCATGGTGTTGAGCCAGAAGGCCAGGTCTTCTTTCATGGGCAGAAGGCTAGCGTCATGGCGGTAGGGGAGCCACTGGTGGTACTCCTGGGGACAGGCCAGGCCTGGTCCAGAGTGTCTGTACCTTAGTGAGAGACAGCCATTCATCCCCAATCCAGTCAACTGCCTCGGGGTGATGGGACTGCCAAGAGTGGCTTTCGTTGCTCCAACTTCACTGTCCATGTTTCAGCACCAAATGATCTTTGATGGATCCCACTAGTCCAGAGAAACTGGATTTAAAAAGAAGACCATTTAAGACCGCACATGACTCTGGTCCTCCAATTTTTATTCATTTATTGCATCTCAATAGTAAACAATTTCAAGCACACCTGCTCTTCATCAGTAATGTGTAGAATAGTGTTGTCTCAAATTAGGGTATGACATTCACACAGCTGACCTCCTAACTTCCTCTGCTCCCTTTACGGATCACCAGATGAGTTCCATCTCACTCCTCTTCTGTCACACCAACCCTCTGCATGTCCTCTTTCACTACATCAATGAATCTTATTCTTTCTCTTTCCCTCCTGTCATATTCACCATCCTCTGTCCTATATATACACTATCCCTCCTCTAACTGCGGGCCTTAATTATATCTGTTACCCATGAAGAAAGTTAAAATAGATCAGACATATTAAAACTATGAATAGCAGTTAAAATAACTCATATACCTATATATGCTAAATGTTGTAAAGGTGCATCTACATCTAATTAGATTATAATACATCTAAAGCCAAATACATAATTTAAAATATAATGGTTTTTCAAGGGTAATATTAGGTCCTTTAAAGTGAATGTACAAAAACAACAAAACATGTTGAAACCTTCTCCAAAAGCTGCGGCACTGGTTTTCATGTGCAAACTCTGTTTTCACAACCAAACAATCCACACAATCATTAATCAAAGGGATTAAACTGACTGACTGCAGGCAGCTTGTGTTTAATAAGATGTACAGCCATAGCCCCGAGCCAGTCTCCTGGTGCTGCTGCATGGCTCATTTGTCCTGTTCCCAGAGCAGTCACGATCGTAAAGCTCAGCACCATGCAAAGGCTTGCTCTCGCTAATCAGCTAGAATTAAGATGACAACATGTACAGTGGGTCAGTGGGTGTGCTGACTGATATATAGTAGAGATATGATTACTTTGAGCCAGTTGACTGACTTTAATGTTTCACTATAAAGTAATAAGGCAAGAAAACATTCTGGATGGTGGGGGTGTTTTTCTAAGCTACCGGTGAGATGTAAAATAAGATCTGAGCAGTCCAGCATAGGCAAAAAAATCAATTAATTTTAAGGTTTGTCAAATGCCAAAACACTTCACGGAGGGTGGAAATATTACAGTTGGAATAAGGATATGCTTCTTGTAGTTCTTTGACCCAATGCAGAACCTGATATATTGCCATTAATTAAAAGCAGAGACGAGTTTAATCTTTTTTACTACACATTCCTGCAGCAACCTCAGCTGCACCGGGAAACAAGCCTCATTGATGCTTATGTGTGGGTTCTCTGAGCATAGTCTACAAGTCACGACACAGCAGCAACAAAATTAAGCCAACGCCGAAATACCAAAAACTGCTGCTCATGTGGTGGCCATCTGAGGCTAACAGTAGGCCTGTATATTAAAGGTAGACAGTTTTACAGGATTAAAAGCCTGACAGAAAAAATAGTTTTGCTCCCGGTGGCTCTTCATAACCAGTGTAGGGCGGGTGATTTTTTAAAAAGACTTTTACAACTCAACTCAAACCAGTCACACAGGAGCCAAATGAGAGATTGGTTCCCATTGTTCCCTTACAAATATGCCTGCTGTGTGTTGCAGCCCATTCAAGAAGTTTGTACTCGTGCTTATGATGACTGAAGCTAGGATTTTATTATTCAACTATTTGCCAATATTAGACAAATGTGTATTTCTGTGTGTTGCACCTAAATGGTTTGAGCTTGATGACAAAGATTGCTGGCATTTTAAGAATTTACCAAACCATCCGCTTGTTCACACATTTATGCTTCAGTACCATTGAAGCTTCAAAATGCAGAGTTCAAAACCAGTAAACTAGTAGGTAGGTAACGTCACATTGGCCATGTCAATCTTTTATATACAGTATGTGATCCTGAGACCCTCATAAATGCTGTGGTAGCCATCTAACAAGGGAAACCGGTGTGTTGCTTAGA
This sequence comes from Neolamprologus brichardi, assembly GCF_056152115.1. Taxonomy (NCBI): domain Eukaryota; kingdom Metazoa; phylum Chordata; class Actinopteri; order Cichliformes; family Cichlidae; genus Neolamprologus; species Neolamprologus brichardi. The sequence continues at coordinate 22,014,373 of NC_142104.1, read as the reverse complement.
CAACTTGTTAGATTTTTAATAATAATAATAATAATAATAATAATAATAATAATAATACGGGGCGATCGTGGCTCAATCGGAAGGTTGCCGGTTCGAGCCCCAGCTCGGACAGTCTCGGTCATTGTATCCTTGGGCAAGACACTTCACCTACCGCCTACTGGTGATGGCCAGAAGGGCCGATGGCGCGATATGGCAGCCTCGCTTCTGTCAGTCTGCCCCAGGGCAGCTGTGGCTACGACTGTAGCTTGCCTCCACCAGTGTGTGAATGTGAGAGTGAATGGGTGGATGACTGGACGTGTAAAAGTGCTTTGGGGTCCCTAGGCGGGACTAGTAAAAGCGCTATACAAATACAGGCCATTTACCATTTAATAATAATAATAATAATAATAATTTACTCTTGTTTCACACCAGACAAAAACAAGATGATATTGGCATCCTTTGAGCTGTGCTTCTAACATAACTGATAAAAATCTTGTCTCTGGGAAAACCCACTCCCAATATTTATTGCCTTTAGTAGAATAGTGAAGTAATTGCACACCTGAAGATAGATGTCAGGGACCCAGATCGGCAGGATCGCAGCTGGCTTTTTGATACCACCTGTGTTTTATCTATCAAAGTACATGTAGCTCCTCGTTGCAGATAAGCACTACAAGTTCAGGTGTAGTTTGCAGTAAAGCTGACTTCTCTTGGCAGCAAGCTCCTTTGTAGCATGTTCACAAAAGATGTCAGGCAAAGCTGCACTGAAGTCTGGCCTTGGGTTGTGTGAGATGAATGTGGGAAACTTGTAAAAATACCACTCTGACTAGACACAGTGCAAAATATCATTTTTAAACATTTCATGCAGATGTGGGACGGAGGCAAACTATATGTGGAGGGCACAGACTGCCTAGTCTGATGCTGGATTACAGATTGACAGACGGGAGCCTCTGTCTCTAAGAAAACATCCAGGTGCAATATTCACACCTCTGCTACAGGAGAGCTCTGCTGGGAAGGGAAGGCAGAGGTCAACCACTGGCCCAGCTCTTAGACACTAGCAGCCTTTATATTCCTGCAGAGCTGCGTGTAAAGGCTGTAAGACACACACACCAGTGCCAAATAAACAAACACACAGGTCCGTGCATGCAGCTCTGATTTACACCTTGTTTACTTTGCCCAAACTTTATTGCTTCCAAAGAGAGATGTGCTTCACTGTTATCTCACACCCTTTAATGTGTTTTCAAAATAAAAGCCTAAATCTTCACTTCTAAACGAGCTATTAGAGGAAAACTAGTAAAGTTACACACCTGACTACCTGAATTATTACAGACCTGAGCCAAAGCATTCATTTAAATGTGTCTTAGTAAGACAAGATGTTATTTATGAATGGGATTCTTGCAACCCTCGGCTCAGCTCTGCTATTAAATGAAATCAAAGCCTGGCAGCATCTGGTAAACAACTACATTCCTTTCCTACATGGCAGGCACAGCTTTGGTGTTTACTTTGGGGTTAAAACAAGTAGAAATAATCTCTTCAGCTTCCAACAAAATCTGATGCTTTCTGTGTGGCAACTATTTGAAATTACTATCCATAAAATATTGGACGGCAGTAGCGCTGCTGGCAGCATCTTACTCCATCAGTTTTGAGTCCGTCTCATTTGACTTGTTGGAAAGTAGAAGAGGTAATGTAAAACTACTGAATGAAGAAGAGGCTTCAGCTCTCACTCCACGACCTACCCTACGGTGCTTCTAGACTAAATAAACTCCATGTCAACACAGGATGAGAAGGTCTATCGCCTGCTGCACCTCTTTATGCTCCTTCGATAAAACGTGCTCTTGCTCCAGTAAAACCCGATCAAATCAAATTCTGGCGCCAAGATATACATTTTTCAATCTTCCACTGGTTCAAACAATGAGCTCCTCAGAACAGTCTGTTCGGTTAGTAACTTCTGTGAGTGCTTATGTGAAAATAAGTTTACAAAGCTGACATTTAAAGACACGTTTTCTTCTGACAGAAAAAAGGTAAGTTATGGTTAAATACATGTAGTGGTAGGTGTTGTAAAATACACAAGCAACTCTGAAATTGTAAATTTTGATACATTTTCTATTTCTTGAAATAAATTGTTATGACCACAGCTATGATAATAATAATAAAAATAATAATTCCACATAAATATAAAATATACTTACACAACGCTCACAGTAACTGTAGGATTCTTCCACAGATGTCTCTTATTCACAGTCTTCTTCTTACGTGTTTTTCCTCTGGTACACACATCACTCACGACCAGATGTTCAGCGCCCTCAGGTCCACCACATGTGAGTACACTAAAGTATGTAAAGGGGGCCGTCACTTTTAAACGCCTGCAAGTTTGTGGTGTCAGCTTACAACCGCTGAAGACAGGTTAGACCATGGGAGAAAAGAAGGAAATACATAGCTGTTGTTCCCTCGTTTTTGTCTGGGATTTTTTTCCCCCTCCATGTTTAAATAAATATATTTAAACAGGATATCTTAATTAAATTACATTTTTCTCTTTCTCCTGTTGTTAACAGAGAGTAAACTTGGTTCCCATAGCAACACATTTACAATTACAGTCGAATAGCTACTGAATATTAAAAATGTTTAAAACAAAGATCCTTTAAAAAAATCTGTTTCCATTTTTTTAATATAACAAAAACCTTTTAAAAAATGACACTATGGGTAAGGAATCATGAAGTTGCCATCTACATTTAGATGGTTCTTTCAGTGCCTCAGAGTTTGGAGTTCTGTTTTCTCTATTAGTTTTAATTATGTGTGCTTGCAGATATGGATGCTTAAAACAATCAGTGAAATTAAAGAATTTTTAAAAATGTCTTGAGTGGAGATTACAGACTGCTCTGTAGTTTGAGGACAGTATTACGTTTGCTTATGACTGGTCTGATGCAAGTTAGCTAAATGGTTAGCTGTTCTAGTTTTAGGCACCCTTACAGTATAAAATATGGATGTATCTTCCAGGTATGTTAAATGTGGAGCCATGTGAGGAAGTGACTTGAATCTGTGGTGTTTTTAATGTCCCCTGTGTTTGCAAAAAGGCTTCCATAAGTCCATGGATAAGTCTTCTCATCTCAGAAAATACTTTCCTGCTGACTTTATGGACTCAGCCACTCATTTTCAGTCATATTCACAACAAAAATGTGTAATTTTGTAAATTTTGGTCATACTGTGTTTCAGAAAAGGATCATGTGTGTTCATTGGTTAACTAATTAAAGATTAATTAATTAAATTATTTATTCTTATTAGGCATCCAAACACAACTAGCAGCAATGGAGCAACCAGGGAACATAAAATCTCAATGATATTTAGCTACTAATAAGATAAAAATATCTTAGTAGTTTCATGGAGGTGATACCAAGGGGCGTAAAGAATACCTCTGACTGGCATATGAGGCTAAAGTTTTTGCCTATGCAATCACTCTGCAAGCAATCAACTGTTTGTTGTTAAAGACATACAGTGTTGGGGAGTAACGGAATACATGTACCGGCATTACATATTTAAAATACAAAATATGAGTAACTGTAACCGCTTAAGTAGGTGATAATTAGAATACAGTTACTTTGTTGAAATAAATGGATTCCAGGGTGGTCTTTTCCTGTTTCATATGTTAGGCTATCCCTTCTCTATTTTGGTAATTCCACGCATTGCCGGAAACCCAAACAAAACACGGAATAAGAAGCGCTAATGTAAGCATCCTGTTAATATTGGTGGTGTCAGTTACACAATGGACCCGGAGCCAGCACAACAGAGCCAGCAGTGGACGGGCAGGAATGCATTTCATTGGAAATTCTGACACCACTTCATATTTAAAGAAGAACAGGATGGGTGAAATCTGACGTGCAATGTAAACTCTGTTTGCCAGCAACCAAGCTGCTCTCAGCATCAAAAGACTCCAACCTAAAGAAACATCTGGAAGTGAGTTCTTTTTTAAAAACTAAAGTTCGCCTACTGCAACTACCTTGTTTTAGTTGTGGTAGCTACCTGGGTTGTGTGCCACTACAGTACCTTCGATGAACTATTGATGTTTGTTTTATTACTATTAATGAAGGCTACATTACAACCTACTAGCTACAAATAATCATGTGCAGTTTCTGAAAGCAGACAGAAAAAAACCATTACTGATACAGAAATTGTTTTCTATACGAGATTGCTGCAAAAAGTGCAGCCTTTTCTGATGTCCACCCTAATCTTACTCATTTTATATTAAGATTTAAAAATGTAGTTGGTATTGCTTTCAGAACTGCACAGGATTATTTGCAGCTAACAGGTTGTTAATGCTATCCATCAAGTCTAACAGTCTGCAGTCTATGAACTAACCTCAACTAACGCCAGCTAACAATGTTAGCTTGGTGGCGACTACCCTTCATTAATAGTAAAAAATCATGCAGCAATAGTACATTCATGTAGTTGTAAAAAGCATGACAATATATCAAGTAATCGAAATAATCAGAATACGTTAGTCACATTGAGTAACGTGATGGAATACGTTACAAACTACATTTTGGGCCATTTTGTATTCTGTAATCTGCAGTGGAATACACTTTAAAAGTAACCTTCCCAACACTGTGGACATATTTGCATCTTTACGCTTTGGATTTGGTAAGTAAAGTTGTAGTGTTTTATTAGTCAATAAATAGCACTACTTAGCTTATATGTGTGTTTTTGCATTGCATCTTACACCTGGTTAGGAAAGCAGATTGCTAAGTTAGCTAACATTAGCTGATAAATTCACGCTTCCATTCAGATATCATGGTATCACAATGTCCACCTTTTGTACTTTTGAATGGTTTGTATATCAACAGGACTTAGGTTTTTTAAAAAATTAGAACCCAGAAATAGATGAATAAAGATGTGTACAGCACAAGTTTGAGCCACCTTTCGTTTTTTTTATATTTTCCTTCCAAGGAGCCAGACTTTCTTGTGATATCTGCACATAACAAGAATCTTACCAAAGAAGCAATTTTACTTTGTTACTAGAAGCCAGTTGCAAAAACAAATACTTCCTTTCCATTTCTTTAGCTGAATTTACCAAAAACCATACAATAGCATTTGACAGCCATAAAATACCATCAGCATGGTGAATAGTGATGGGAATTCTGGCTCTTTTTAGAGAACAGGCTCTTTCGGCTCGGCTCACTAAAAAGAGCCGGCTCTTTCAGCTCCTAACCGGCCCCCAACCGGCTCTTCAGGTTGTTTTGTTGCTTTAATTAATTTGTTATCAACAACAATATAAATTTTTTACATAAAAATTTTATAAAATTAGTAAATTTATATATGTTTATATATAAATACATCAATGTTCTCTCTAATTTTTCATGTGTCTGAGCGAACACACAAACTCCCTGAGCGGCCCCTTGAACCACTGTGAGCAACATTAGACGTGTGCATTGTGGTCACTAGTGGTGCAACGGATCACGGTTGATCCGAAATCCGAACCAATCCCACTCCACGGTTCGATACGCACGTGATCCGAAGTTTCGAAAAAGAAAAAAAAAGTATGTGTATGGTGCGCGTGGTGGGTCTAGCTAGCGATCCAAGTGGCGGAGCAGAGGAGTTTGCGGCATTTAAGCAGCCCTTTGCTGCCCAATCTGACTGGGCTAAAGCTATTACAAAAGCTACTGGGGTGTTTTCTATGATATCTCGTTGCGCGTCCACTTCAGTGTGACAAGATCATTCCAAGCATGTATGAGCAGGAAAAGTTTAAAGTTATGGGTGAACTGTCCCAGGCATCTTCTGTTGCCCTAACTACAAATGGGTGGACCTCCAGGGCAACGGAAAGCCACGTGACCATGACCGCTCATTATGTCACAGCGGAGTGGTAGATACAAAGCCCTGTACTGCCCTATAGATTACATTAGATTAGATGAAACTTTATTTATCCCTCGGGTGGGTTCCTCCAGGAAATTCAGTTTCCAGTAGCACAGCACCGACATAAGTTGCAGAACATGAGCAGAAATATACCATATATACACATATATAAATACAGAGTATACAAAAGGGATAAATAGGAATAAGAATACAAGGGAACAGCACATTTCAAGTATTGTGAGTCTATTACACCGTTAGATATTAACAAAAACTATTGCACAGTGAAAAGGCACTACAGCTTACTTGTTCCCCCCTCCTTTGTCCCCGTTTCCCCTCCCTCTCCCCTCCAGCCAGGAGTTAAACAGTTTAATGGCGTGTGGGACAAAGGACTTTTTAAGTCTGCTGGTCCTTGACTTTGGGAGAAGCAACCTCTAACTGAACAGACTCCTCTGGTTGTTTATGGCCGTGTGCAGAGGATGCAGAGGATGCCCAGCATGGTCCATAATGCTGGGCACGTACAAACTTCAAAACACGTACTGCAACTACCTTGTTTCACTTTCGTTGTGTTTTGGAGTTTGTATTTGTTTTGGAGATTCAGAAATCAGAAAGGGTTTTATTGCCAAATGTTGAGCAGGTTTACAACATTGGGAAATTGCTGCGGTACTTAGTGCAAAACACACTGTAATACAACAGTTAAATAAACATAAAAATGAAAATTAAAAGTGCTAAGCAGATAGATATACAGTGGGGCAAAAAAGTATTTAGTCAGCCACCGATTGTGCAAGTTCCCCCACTTAAAATGATGACAGAGGTCAGTAATTTGCACCAGAGGTACACTTCAACTGTGAGAGACAGAATGTGAAAAAAAAATCCATGAATTCACATGGTAGGATTTGTAAAGAATTTATTCGTAAATCAGGGTGGAAAATAAGTATTTGGTCACCTCAAACAAGGAAAATCCCTGGCTCTCACAGACCTGTAACGTCTTCTGTAAGAAGCTTTTCTGTCCCCCACTTGTTACCTGTATGAATGGCACCTGTTTGACCTCATCATCTGTATAAAAGACACCTGTCCACAGCCTCAACCAGTCAGACTCCAAACTCCGCCATGGCCAAGACCAAAGAGCTTTCGAAGGACACCAGGAAAAGAATTGTAGACCTGCACCAGACTGGGAAGAGTGAATCTACAATAGGCAAGCAGGTTGGTGTGAAAAAATCAACTGTGGGAGCAATCATCAGAAAATGGAAGACATACAAGACCACTGATAATCTCCCTCGATCTGGGGCTCCACGCAAGATCTCATCCCGTGGGGTCAAAATGATCATGAGAACGGTGAGCAAAGATCCCAGAACCACACGGGGGGACCTGGTGAATGACCTGCAGAGAGCTGGGACCAAAGTAACAAAGGTCACCATCAGTAACACACTACAACGGCAGGGAATCAAATCCCGCAGTGCCAGACGTGTTCCGCTGCTGAAGCCAGTGCATGTCCAGGCCCGTCTGAAGTTTGCCAGAGAGCACATGGATGATACAGCAGAGGATTGGGAGAATGTCATGTGGTCAGATGAAACCAAAGTAGAACTTTTTGGTATAAACTCAACTCGTCGTGTTTGGAGGAAGAAGAATACTGAGTTGCATCCCAAGAACACCATACCTACTGTGAAGCATGGGGGTGGAAACATCATGCTATGGGGCTGTTTTTCTGCCAAGGGGACAGGACGACTGATCCGTGTTAAGGACAGAATGAATGGGGCCAAGTATCGTGAGATTTTGAGCCAAAACCTCCTTCCATCAGTGAGAACTTTGAAGATGAAACGAGGCTGGGTCTTCCAACATGACAATGATCCAAAACACACCGCCCGGGCAACAAAGGAGTGGCTCCGTAAGAAGCATTTGAAAGTCCTGGAGTGGCCTAGCCAGTCTCCAGACCTCAACCCCATAGAAAATCTGTGGCGGGAGTTGAAAGTCCGTGTTGCTCGGCGACAGCCCCAAAACATCACTGCTCTTGAGAAGATCTGCATGGAGGAATGGGCCAAAATACCAGCTACTGTGTGTGCAAACCTGGTAAAGACCTATAGTAAACGTTTGACCTCTGTTATTGCCAACAAAGGTTATGTTACAAAGTATTGAGTTGTATTTTTGTTATTGACCAAATACTTATTTTCCACCCTGATTTACGAATAAATTCTTTACAAATCCTACCATGTCAATTCATGGATTTTTTTTTCACATTCTGTCTCTCACAGTTGAAGTGTACCTCTGGTGCAAATTACTGACCTCTGTCATCATTTTAAGTGGGGGAACTTGCACAATCGGTGGCTGACTAAATACTTTTTTGCCCCACTGTATACATGAATGCAGTTGATGATCAGTGCAAAAATGGAACAGATGCAGAGAACACAGTATAGTCATGGTTATTGTTCATGAGTCCAACAGCAGAGGGGAAGAAACTGTTCTTATGGCGAGAGGTTTTGGTCTGAATGGACCGGAGCCTCCTGCCTGAGAGGAGCAGGTCAAATAGACTGTGCACAGGGTGAGAAGGGTCAGCTGTGATTCGAGCTGCACGCCCCAGTGTCCTGGAGGTGTACAGGTCCTGCACAGATGGGAGTCTGCAGCCAGTCACCTTCTCAGCAAAGCGCACAACATGCTGCAGTCTCTGTTTGTCCCTGATGGTTGCTCCAGCATACCACATGGTGATGGAGGAGGTGAAGATGGACTCAATGATTGCAGTGTAGAATTGCATCATCGTTCGTGTTGGCAGGTTGAATTTCTTCAGCTGCCTCAGGAAGTACATCCTCTGCTGGGCCTTGTTTATGACGGAGGTGATGGTGGGCTCCCACTTGAGGTCCTGGGTGATGGTGGTACGCAGGAAGTGGAATGAGTCCGAAGTGGTGATGTGGGTGTCAGTCAGGATGATGTGGGGGGGGGGGGGGGGGGGGGGAGAGTGGGGCTGTGTGCTTCCTGAAGTCCACAATAATCTCCGCTGTCTTCTGGGCATTCAGCACCAGATTGTTGTGGCTGCACCAGGACACCAGACGTTCAACCTCCCTCCTATATGCAGACTCATCCCCGTCCGCGATGAGTCCAATAACAGTGGTGTCATCTGCAAACTTGATTAGCTGAGGTGCAGCAGTTAGTGTACAGGGAGAAGAGCAGAGGAGAAAGAACACAGCCCTGGGGGGAGCCGGTGCTGATGGTCCGGGAGTCTTTCCCAGCCCCACGTGCTGCTTCCTGTCTGTCAGGAAGTCAGTGATCCACAGGCAGATGGGATCAGGCACATTCATCCGGGAAAGCTTGCCTTGGAGATGGTTTGGAAGGATGGTGTTGAAGGCAGAGTTGAAGTCCACAAACAGGATCCTGATGTAGGTTCCTGGGGAGTCCAGATGCTGCAGGATGATGTGTAGAGCCATGTTGATAGCATCGTCTACAGACCTGTTGGCTCTGTATGCAAACTGCAGGGAGTCCAGGAGGGGGACGTGAGGGTCTTAAGGTAGGAGCGGACCAGGTGTTCAAATTACTTCATGACCACAGATGTCAGAGCCACAGGTCTGTAGTCATTTAGTCCAGTGATCCTTGGACTAACAAAACACGTACAAACTCCAAAGCATGTACAAACTCCATGCTGTACGTGCTTTGGAGTTTGTACATGTTCGGAGTTTGTACGTGCTTTGTCTCTAGGGGCCACCGTAAATATACTTTTATTTATTCACTCCACATAAAATGTAATAAATAAATTATAAAATACAAAAAACAACTAATTACATTTCAACTTTTAACTATTTAAATTTTCAGCTTTATCATTTTAAACAAATTTAAAGTGAAACAACACAAAACACTGCAAACCACAACACAATAAAATATAAATTAAAATATGCAAAACAAAAAGCAGATGCACATTCTCTGTCATATGGGCCTGGGATCATTTTTTGGGAGAGTGTTTTCCTGCTTGGAATTGCATACATAGGATTCACAGGATGAATAAACTTTACTATACCTTTGTAATGTGACGATGTTGTCTCTTGTTGTTGTCCCTGGCTCTCTTTCTCTCTCTTTCCCTGCCACTCTGTTCCTGTGCCCCTTCAGGGTTAAGAAGATGAACATCAGCAGTGTTTCTGCTAAGGACTCTGTAGTGGTAACACATTTTGTTCTCATTATAATATGTTAATTAAAGCTGCCAAGACTGCATGGATGTTAATTACACTTCCTCAGATGATGATGTTTTGTTTTAATAGTTGTAGCTCCGGGGCGTCAATCAGTCAGGTAGGTGGTGGAGGTAGCCACAAGCTAACCCCACTGTGTGTGTTTGGTGTCTGTCCGTGTGTGTGTGTGTGTGTGTGCGTGTGTGTGTGTCTCAGGTGTGGCTGCTGGTTCATTTGCAGTCTGCCCCAAGGGGGACAACCCCCTCATGTTCCTACGTCTATCAGACACTCCCCCTTCCCTCCATAAGTATACCTCCCTGCTGCCCTCCTGCTCATTTGCACTGGTTAGCATTCGCTGACCTTTGCTGTATTGAATTTTAATGTGTGTACGGTGCGCATTAGTCTCACTTCATGCTACACCCATATGAGATTAGATATAAAACCATTTTGTAGTTCTTACAACAGCCAACAGTTGTTTTCAGAGAGGCTGTGTGAATCTGTGAATTGCAGAGGCTTGTATAGTAGAGCGGAACTACTGATGATATTTTAAAGACCTGTTAAGCCAATTTAACAATGACTCAGATGCACCCACAGAGTTAATAAATAGTCCCCCGATCAGCATCTGGAGCACAGCCCGGACTGTTAAACAAAGCCAGACAACATAGCTACTCACAGCATGTTTTTGTTCCCTCTCTTAAGACCCCCTAACCGAAACTGGCCTTGTGTTCTTCTACATCTTTCTTTGTTTTCTTGGCCGACTGCTGGATTGCTTTTCTTAAAGCTTCACATTTGAGATTTCCACACAGACCCTGTCTTTTAACTCCACCCTAGTTAAATACACAGAGACACAAGTCTGCCTGGCAATGAAAAAATGATTGAATTAAAACAATGTCTCAGCTACACGACGTGGATCAGCACACACATGACAGATGGCATCTTAGGTTGCCAAGACAACTGAACCCTAATCCTGCTCCCTTTTGGTGCTAGTGGAGCTAGTGGTGGAGGTGGGGGTCGACAATTCAGCCCGGCACCATGTGCTGTGTACCACTCAAATTGGTCCCCTGGGTCAAAAGGACCTGGGGTCCATCAGATGGGGCCACACTTATTAAAGACTCACAAGTGTTTTATCATTCTGTCAGATTAAAGCAGATTTCATTTTAAGGTGGAATGAGGTTCCTTCATATAACTCAATGCATCTGTGTGTGTGTGTCCTGCAGATGTTTTTGTGTATGGCTTTTTTTCTGTTCTGATTTGAGAAGAATACACTGGCTTTTTATTCACTTCATATGCACTGTTTTCCTCCCATTCAAATCATTACCTGTATGATTATTTACATCCTTGAATAATTTAAAGGATAGCTGTGTTTTGAGGTCTTAACATTCCCCTGAAAAAAATAAATCCTAAAAATCTCCTGAAACTAAATTACCCTTTAAATCAATTTTATTGTTGTCTTATTGTTTTTTTTCTTTGTTTAATTTTTAAAACCCTCATTTGCTCTCTGTCAAGTCATAAAATGTTTTTAGAGTTTTAATTAGAAAATGTAGTTCCTTTAAATGACCATGCACCTTCTATCTAGTGTCATCATAATGTTAAGTTTTATGTTGAAGTCTGTCACTTGTTTTTCTCTCTCACAGGTATTTGCTCTGATTTAAATCATGTCAATCACCCTCATACTGTCTCAGTGTCACAGCCTGTCTGTGGATATTAGGCTGTGAGGCGTTCATTTAAAGGACTAATAAAAAATATGTCAGCCAGTGCTGCAGATGACAGATGAATGCTGGTTAACTCAGCACAGGCTGGCAGGCCAGGCGTGCAATAGCTGCAGGGCAGACCTTTACTTTAATTAGGCTACCTGTCACACTGAGCATCTAAATGTGAAGCAGGTCTATAAGCAGGGCTGGTAAATTACTGTACTTTGTCTTTGAGTCTACAGCGGGGAATAATGAAACCTAAAAAAAAAAAGAGCTGTACATTTTTACAGGTCTGTACTCCATATGAAGCAAACCAGCATACAGGATCCTAAAACACCAGTGGTTTGAGTGGAGTGTTAACAAATGGACACCAGAGGGCAGCATAGCAACTCAATCACAAGCCCTTGTTAGTAGGGGGAAAAAAAGGGGAAGCCATGTTTACTTTTAATGACATGGTCTGTAGCCATTGTGTAGGAAACCCATTTATCCGCATTTCTTAAATGCGGATACATGGTTCTTCCTAAACGTGCAAATTAGCAAATGGACTTATTTTAATAGAGAACTTAAGGAGTCTGCCTTTGCTTTTCAGTGCTTGTGTGCCTCTACAGCTCCATAGTTACATGACAAAGGCTTAATGCACTTCAAAACCTTCAGTCAGACATGGAGAGGGCTTGGCTCCACTGGCGGCCAACCCGCTGTCATTTGTCTCTGTCACCACGATTCCAATCACTGGGATTTTAACAAGATTACCGGAAGCGAGTGGAAGCAATGGAGTACCAGTGTAATGTAATTATCAAGTGATGGAGTGCCTGAAATGGCTGTATTATCACTGGCGAGTCGCTTAACCCCTGTCAGCACGTGAAAGATCAGACCGTCACTCACACTCAGAGGTGCGTGAGGAGAGATGCTGATTTGCTCATTATCATTTGCACCTTTACGAAATTGTGCCTTTGTTTTTGAAGCGTAATGAGTCAAAAAGAAGAAAAAGAAATGTGAGTGACGTACAGTGTACGCTTGCTCTTTCAGCTTCAGTTTGAATGGTCCTTCAAGTGTCTCCCGAACACTACATCTCGCTTTTTTGCCTCTTCCCTTTTACACATGTATCCTGGTCTCCATAGCAACTCATCTCAGTTTTAGAAACATGGACAAAAGAAACAGAAAGGAAAAAAATCAAAATAGGCAAGGACATACAGGTATAATACATGTAGCGACACGCTAATCAATACAACCTAGGAACAGAAATGCAAGAATGCTTTTCACCACATGATTCAGGTTTTGCAAAAGCTAACATAAAGCCGCTCTAACAAATGGTTTCTTTGTGATATAAGAAAAAAAAAAGTTTCACAGTGTCAGGGTTTTTTAAAATTATAATTCAATGCTTTTGTCACCAGCGTATTTAATATCAGCATCAGTGAGGCGTGTATGTCACTGACATAGGACATCACTCCAGCCTTTGAGGCTTATGGAGCTTATAAAGCTTTGAAAAAATTAATTTTCTTCTATTGTTGTAAAAAAGACCCTGAGCCATTTCAGTAGTTCAACATGTCTTTCTCTTAAATTCTGTGAATTCATCCAGGTTCACCCTTGCAGAAGAGTGCGATCACTCTTCAACTTAACTCTTTCAGTCTCTATCAGCAGTAGGAACTACTTGCTATATTACTTTATTACTTGCTACACTGAAGCAGATACAATATATGATCTTTTTTTGTAGATGTGGATGCTAGCCTCAAACAGACATTATGTGCAAGCAGTGATCTAACAAGTTTACTCAATGCCGCAGATTTAAATCCTGCATTCCGATTTGTGGTGTGAGGGATTTTGATCCAGGAGACGTGGGTTAAAGTCCCAAGTGGAACTAGTTTTGTATTATTTCTGCGCTGTTAAGTTTGAATTTCACTTACTGTTTGGTCAATGCTACACCCATCTCTGGGGACTGCAAAACAAACAAAATTATTGTGACTGAAGTTCGGTGCACACTGAGTCCAACTGATTGCAACGTGTTGCCAGTCTGTCTGAGAGTGAATCCAGTCAGTCTAAGTTTGACCCCGATTTTTTGGAGGCAGGTTGCATTCCACCAGGTGACCTGTGCAACCACCTTACTATCAAAAGTGGTCATAAGGCAATTCAGTGGAAAAACTCAAGTTAAACACCTTCAATTTGAACAGAGTAGCAGTAACAGAAGGATAGCAGCAACAGTGAAAGGGAAGATTTACAAGATGCTAGTGAGACCTGCTATGATGGAGGATGGTTTGGAGACGGTGGCACTGACAAAATGACAGGAGGCTGAGCTGGAAGCTTTAGTGCTTAACCGACGAGTACATCAGAGGGACAGCACAGATTGAGCAGTTTGGAGACAAAGTTAGTTTAATTCACTTTTATTTATATACCATCAAATCACAACAACAGGTGCCTCAAGGTGCTTTATTTTGTAAGGCAAGACCCTACAATAATACAAAGAAAAAAATTCTGACACGGTTTGGAAGAGCTTGAATGAAGGACGGTGGATATATTGGACAAAGGAGACAACAGATGACATTTATGGATGTAGTGAAGGAGGATATGTAGAGGTTTGGCGTGACAGAGGAGGATGTTAGAGATGGGGTGAGATGGAGGCAAATGACCTACTGTGGTGACCCTTAAAGAGACCAGTAGAAGTGCAGTAAGTAAGTGTCCCTACTTTGCATGACAGATTCCTGGGAGTTTTTTGAACTTCACTGACTGGTTGAAGCAAAAACTTCTTTCTTATTTTTTATGTGTCAGAGCACAGAATAAAGTCTGTATGTGGTTTAAAACCCTAAATGCCAAGTCTGCCGACTCACTGTTTGAGCAGACGGGAGAAAGACTGACAGATGGACAGAGAGAGCGAGGGATGAACAGAAATCTTGCCCCTCTGTGGAGCAGAGGATTGACAGATTTACCGACTATGTGCATGCTGCTCCTGCCGCAGCGGTCAGGGCGGTGTGAAGGAAACACCATTAAAATCAGATTGTTTGTTTAGTGTGGAGCGTAGGTGCAGAGCAGAGCCTGAAAACAAGCATTCTCAGGTACGTCCATCATGACAGCTCCCTGTCTTTGCACTTTGAACCTGTGCAGTGGTCCAGAGGTTATAATCCACCGGTGGGTGCTTGTATGCGTGAAAAAATAAATGAATAAAATAAAACATTGAAAGTCTGACAGCGGCCGATCAGTGTGTGACTCATCTGGTGTATCATTCAGATGTAGCATCTCTGCAGTGTCTGAGTCACCATGCAGCAGTGACAGAGCGAGGAAGAGAACAGGGGAGGGAGAGAGAGCCAAAAGAAGCAGAGCAGATAACAAAGGAAGCTGATATGATGAAAGAAAGATCATGACATTATCTTATCCTTTTCATCTGATTCTTTTCTGCAGCCTTCACTTAGCCCACTTTGGTCTGACAGGTCTAGTCTCGTGGTCTGACTGATATTGTGTTAATGCAGAACTCACAGGTGTTGCTTTTAATGGATGTTTTAACAAGGCTCTCACCATCCGTCCAAAATGATGCTGTACATTTCTGTAAGAGATGGTGTTAATGACAAAGGAAGATGTCATTTTAGAATCAGAGAACTGATTTATATATCTTACATGAACATCAAGAACTAGTTTGTTTTTCTTTTCTGATGAGGAGCCCTCTTTATGAATTTATGTGATTGACAGTCATCACTGATAAATCAATCACTTAATAAAGAGCTCACACTCACACACTCACACACACACACACACACACACTCACACAATCTAGCAGTACAATTGGCCTGAATTTATGGGCTGTGATATGAAACCCTAGGGAGATGTAGTATTAGCTCCTTACTTTGTATGAGCTGCACAATTTTTACTGCAATCTTTCAGAAGCAAACATCAGAGGCGGGGTCTCCTGTGTGTTTTATCCTATTTGTTTATTGTCTGTCCCTTTCCTCCCACATACTCGTCCCAAGGTGTCTGCTCACACGGGTTCGCCTCTTAAAGGTGCCGGGCATCAATATTTTATCACTGCAATGACACACACACACACACACACACCTACACACACACACACACACACACACACACACACACACAAAATCCATTAGATGAATGCAAATGTGTGTCGGTAGGCTCTCATTAAAAATGGCTGCAGGAAGTCGACAGCGGAGAGCAGAGAGTGTGAGGAGCATTGAGGGTGTTTTTTCAATTGAGGAGCAACTGTGTGAGATTTCTGCTGTAGATGAGAAGTAATCGCCTGCAATTTCAAACCAATTTCTAGCCCTAATGGGTAAATTGCAGGGTTTACAAAGGGGGCTTGGTGTTGTGCCATTTGCACTGGCAGTTACAGTGAGTGGTTTAACTTTGATAATGAAAGGCCTGTTTTGAAGATTAGGATTGCTTACCATGTATTTTGGGGGTTGTTATCATCTAACAAATGACTGTAATAGAAAATGAATTCACCACAGTCAGCTCTAGTAGTGAGGAGCGTGTACTCTACCCGGGCTCTAAATGCAGAACAAAAGGGCAGATGGTGATAGTGTTGTCCTTGTTTTATCACTTCGCTTTGAGACCTCTCTATCAGGACGTGTCACGTCACTGTACCCAATCAAATCAGATGAACAAAAAGTGGCGACAGCACGAAATCAATAACGCTTCAAGGGATGTGTGTTTGTGATTTATCTTTATAATCCGATTGTGTTTCATGAGCAACATATCTCGCTGCTATGAAACATGATTCTGATTTTAAAGCCCATTTGAAGCTAAACGAAGCGCGCACCAAGTTGGACTTGCTGTTTAGTGTTTCCTGCAAACCCATCAGACATAAAAGCCCTCTCCCCCTTCTCTCACTTTTTAATGAGATTTGGAGTGTGTTCATCACCCCACTGTGAAGCCATCGGTGACAGGCAGGAGGACAAAAGAAGCCCCCCACCACCACCACCACCCCTTGCCACACACACACACACACACACACACACACACACACACACACACACACACACACACACACACACACATATCTACTGCTGGCTCCCATCTGGTGATAGAGCACTAAGAGGCCAGTCTGAATAAGGAGCTACTGGCACACAAGAGCATGCATGTCTCTGCACAGACACAAATGCACACTCTAATCCAGGTGCCTTAGTTGCATTAGTCCAGAAAAAAAATACCCCCTCCTTTCTCTTTTCACTCCATAATTCCCAGTGTTCCTCTACTTGTACTGAAAAACTGTGCTCCTTGGGAAGGGTCCAAATATGAATCCTTATCAGCAAATTCAATAAGAATATGGTCAGTAAGAGAGAAGCAACAACAAATTCCAATCTCTTTCTTTCTTTCTTTTTTGAGAAGAGACCTTAAATCCACGTTTTATTCTGGACAATGGTAGAATTTGCTACGCAGTAGAACTGCTTTAAAATGACTGCGTTCTTATGTGCGCTCCACGCACGTGCCTGCACATCCCTCTGCCTCATGCACATAACCCAGCATCTCACCGTCGTGTATTCAGTGTGTGTCTGCGCACGTGCGTCCATATGTGTGTGTGATCTTGAAGAACTCATGATGATGATGTATATCAATATCAAAGTGCCTCGCCCCAGAGGCTCCCCCTTGACGAGCTGATGACGCACTTCCTGACAAGGTGGCAGGAGGTATAAAAAAGGAGGAGACGTAGGTGTGGTTAGGAAATAGGGGTTGTTGGTGTGCGTGAGGATGGGGTGGCCTGCTAAATATATACCAGCTGTGGGCTGTCATGTGGGACCAATCGTGCTTCCTGACTCGTGCAGGAGGAGGATCCCGCTGTGTCTTTCCAAACCAATTGCTGCTGATCCTGGTCTGTTGTGTAGAACTTCAACTTATCAAATAACATGATAGGATTCTATGCTGTGTTTTGCCTCCTGTGTGCATATGTGTGCACCTCGATGAACACAAACATGATTGTGTTATGCAACAATTCTTTAGTGAGCACTATGGACAGCTCACATGTGGGTCTATGTGACTATAGATAGCAGAAGTGACACTGAACAAAAATATTTTTGTTTGGAATTATAGTTCTTGAAGTACTAATGAGCCCTTCCTTATTGCAGCCTAAATTACCTTCATTCATTCATGCAAAAATTGCATGAATTATATAAAAAAAATGATAGTCTTTCATCATCCTGTGTGATGCTCACAGGTGCTGGAGGCACATTGTGCAAATCCAGAGCTTATTTATGAGCCACACAGGATCTCAGGGGCCCGAGCATGACACGAGCACAGCCCCTGAGTAATTAAAAAGTGATTTTGGCATCCTCCTCTCATCCCCCGACACTAACCCCCCCACCCCCCGAGCTCCCCTGAGGCTGTAGCAGCACCTGCCCCCCATCCACGTCTGAGCAGCAACTTAAGATGCTGAACATATGCACACTCATTCTCTCAGTTTGGCATCCATGCTGTCAGACACACATGTGCCCACATGCTGTATTTAAACACACAATGCAAATGAAAACGTTAAATCTCAAAAGGGCTGCTGGATGACGCGTTTCTGCACAGAACTTGCATCAGTATGCTGACAGAGCGGGTGGCGTGGTTTTTCCCGTGATGATTTTTCTTTTTTTTTTACCTTTTCAGCAGGGTGTAGCTGTGGCTTTTTTTTCTGTGATTGGTGTGACGATGACAAAAGGTTACGGGTCAGCTCCCTTGCTTGTACTGGGGGCAGGATGACGGTTCAGGCTGGTTGACTGTGAGAAAATGCTATTTATGGGTGAATGGTGACACGTTTATTGAGCCTGTCAAATTAACAGGAGCAATGAGCTGAGCCAAGACTAGACTCCAAGACAAGAATAACACACACGCAGATAGAGACGGGGGGGGATAGAGACAGAGACATGTTTTGGGAATCCGCCTGATCCAGAAATTGTGCATCAATCAAACACTGATCTCTGTGTCACCTTGGGCTTTTCAGAAGGCCTGCAGAGTTGTTTGACGTCAGAGCTGTGGGGAGAGTGTGTGGTCTGAATTTTACCTATCCTGCTCTGCAGACGGGGATCCATAGAAAAAAGACTTTAAACTTACAGATTTAAGTACACATTGAAAATGGATGCGTGGATATATATGCAACATTAAGGTGAAAATTGAGTATGACCTTGAGTCCTCAGACTGTGATTATCTGCTGAAAAAAGTCCTCTTTAGTCATAGTTTCTTAAGCAAATCTACACCTACTCCTTTATTTAATAAATTCTGGGTCCATGACTATTTGTGTGACTCATGTTTCTACACACACTTTTATAAACTACGTGTTGCTTGACGATTGGCTTTCAGCCCAGTTTGCGGTGCCACACTCTGAGGTAAGTAGGCAAACTTGGGTAAACACAGTGTAACTTTCCATCTTCAGAAGGAAAATGTAAAACAGGAGCCAAACTTTTCACAAAGTGCGTCATTCTTTACAGTCAAGGTCAAACACTCAGAGCGAAGCAGCAGTACCCCAAAAAAGGATCTACATTTCCAGCATATATGTGTATTCAGCAGCCCTGATATGAGCAAAATATAAAGATTCCTTTCTTGTTAAAGTCATTCACAACTGGAATAACTGCCTTCTGTTATAACAGAGTGTCGGTATTATTTTTTTTTAGATCAGTGACCACAGTTGGGTGATAACAATTCACTTAAGCATTTTTGTATTTATTGTCAAAGAGTGTCCTTAAAGTGCAAATAGTAGCATAAGGACAGTGTACAACCATCAAGACTGAATGATTTCATGCTTAATTCAAGTATTTTAAGCCAAATAAATTTAAGGGGTAAACTGTAGACATTTTCAGATAGCTTTCTTTCAGGAAGTTAGAGGAAAATTACAGAATCTCTCCACTTTATCAACACCAGATTCAGAAAGGTTTGTTTTTTGTTTTTTTTAATTGCATATCTATATTACTGCATTTATCTCTCTTAAATTACTTCAACAGTGATGGTTGGGCGCGCTCCTGGTCATTTCTAATATTTTTTGGTAAGAGCTCATAATTGTTTAAGTTTTCTGAGTGGGACCTTTATCAGGCTGGGACACACTGTTTCAGTTTGTTGAATATGTGCGACCATCTGTGAGAACCATGTGCTGTAGATTTGAGAATGGAGGAAGGAGTCAGCACTTAAATCGAAGTAACACTTCCAAATAGCTCAATAAGTGCTCCTCCTCCCTCTCATCTCCATTAAGAGGTTAGAACAGTCAATAGGTCTCGCAGAACACTGGAGACTGACCCTATTGATTTCACCGAAGGGGGAAGGAGGGCAGCCATTAACTGTGTACTTCCTGTGGCCTTGGTGGAACAGTAAATCTCAGCCTTACAGTTACGATTGCCTGGATAAAGCAAATTCTTTTAACTATTCGTGTTTTTCTTTTGTGTTTTTAGGACCAAAGTCCACAAAAAAACTGAAATATGTTATGAATATAAACTTGAAATAAAGCAATAAGATACAACTTGGCAGGTCTCATGAATGATACTGCTGCATCACTATGACAAATGCAGAGGCCTTGTTTGTCTGAACTCTAATACAAGAAGCTATTACGAGAAAGAATCCAATTATGTTAAAGTGGTTGATTAAATAAAAAGAGCAAAAGATCCAAAACAGCCAACTCAGTGACATGTTTCTTTTATTTATATTCTGCTGTTAAAAAATATCACCGAGGGGGGAAACACACAATGTTTTCTGTCCTCAGACCTGCTTCACTGCAAACCTTTTTTTTAATCAGTGCAAAACAAAACATACATTCACAAATATGCATTTGAGAGTTCAACCCTATTTGATTGCACGACTGACGTAGTGCTCGTTTGACAGAGCATCAAGGTTTAAACTTAATCATCACACCACCCAGCACAGGAAGTGAAGCTCTAATCTTCCACATTTACCTCTGGATGACAATTTTCAATTCAATTCAGTTTTATTTATATAGCACCAATCCATGACAACAGTTGCCTCAAGGCGCTTAAATGCAAAGCTATCCACCAGGACACTGAGTACAGACACGTGTAGATACATTTGTTATCGTCCGATCTTTATCAACTATATAAACTCATAATTGGAGACAAAAAAAGCAACAATTCACAAAGAATGTATGAGGATTTATTAGAGTTGCTATGTCAAAAGCTTAATTTTTGTTTGACAATAAATTCAATCATCCAAGATTTTTTTCCCTAGAAGTAATCTACATTTTACAAATTGTTGCTTCTGATGTGCCGTAGCTTTTTATGAATCACTGACAGTAATCGATTCAGTGGTATTATATAACACCATAGAACTGAAACACTGGCCGCAGATGGCCGGAAACATGACTACAGTAAAGGCGATGTTGCTTCATTACCTGCAGGATGTGTAAAACAGAAACTCTTTGCAAACTACTTCACTAGATCAGCATGAAGTAAAAGCAACAAGTTATTCAGTGTTGCCTGAATTTTATTTTGCATTATTTATTCGCCTTTGTTGCCAGTACAAATACTCGAGACACAAACAGATTTGTTTATCATCATTTTTTATATCAAAAAGGATATAGAGTATTTCATTTTGACATCAACAAACCTCTCAATTTACACAGCAACAGAAGCCATAGACTCACACTTTAACTTCAGAGGCACAAAAACAGGAAACTTCTTACTACTTCAGGTTGCAACATTTGCTATTTTTCAAAAACGCATGTTTACGTTTCAACCTTTATGTCAATGAATATTGTGACACTGAATTAGTGGTTGTACAGGAGAGGAGGGGAGGGTAATAAGACATCGGGGGTCCGACCACTGAATGAAAGACATTAACCCAACATAGTGCTGAGAAAAGAAAGAGAGAAAGAGAGGAGGATAGAAAGAGAGTGAAAGAACAACAACAGCACAAAGTCAGTGTGGACCACGGCAAAACAAAATCAGAAACATGAAGAAGAAGGAGAGGAGGAAGAGCATTTGCCACTCAGGCAGAGCTCAGTTTATCATTCTCATCTGGTGAGCAGCCCCTTCACAAACTCCTTAGACTTTTTGTGTTGTCAAAGACGTTTGCGTTGGACTCTAGTACAATATTTTATAAATGTATTTTTTTTAATATATTTTTCTTTACAAGTGTTTATTTTCTACATTTGTTATCACAAAAAACACGACATGTTTAACAAATGCCTTTTTTTAAAAAAACAGTTACGCAATGAGTGTTCATGATGTCTGACCAGAACTGTTACTATGGATTTATTGCTTTGTACACTGAGTAATGTTTGGTGCCACCTGCACACTGAAGGTCCAATATGCTGGAACCTCACTGCTGATGGTCTGTACTACCTTAAAAATGTTTGACTTCCAGCTAAAACCCAGCTCAGCTTTTCACCTTTGGTAAATTGTGCAAAGAAATCGAAGCAACAGTAACAGTTTCTGAGACAAAGACGGAAAACTTTGGAAGAAAAAAGAAACGTTAAAAAAGGACACACTACACATTTCACTTTGTTCCATGCATAAATACACAGCCACACACATCTACACTGTGAAGTGCCAACTTGAGACAAAATAAAGAAAATGAACCCCCTTCAGATCTCGTCAGTGTGAGTGCAGACTGAGGACAAACAGATGGTTCTGGGTTGTCTTGCATTTCTTTCGATAAGTCAGACGTCCACACTGTTTATCAGTGCATAAACTGTCTCCTTTCTGTAGTGCTGCTTTTGGTTTTCCATCCATATAAATAGAAATCTCCCGTTTTGCTGAATCTCATGAAAAGTGAAAATATACTGTATGTTAACATACAAATACTTTTTTGGGGGGAATGTTTGTAAACAATTTTTACCTCTTGCTTTGAACACCTGCATTTTTCTCACTCTTGTAAGATGACAGATTTATGTGTGCGGGGTTCAGCTGGGGAACAAAAGGGCAACATTACAACATTTATGTAGTGAAGGATTGCTTAGTTACTGTCAGTCAAATCTGATTAAACCTCTGTGTTAAACTCTTAATAGATGCTGTGAGGAAACATGCATCTATTAAAACTCCTGAAACATCTTTCAGGAGTTTTTAATATGATGCATTCAAATGTCCTCATGCATCCGTTTGTTAAAATTTGTAAATATCTCTTATTATTATTTATTCTTCTCTTTTTAAATAATATTAAGTTTGCAGTTCTATAATAGTAAGGCTCTCATACTTGTTTTGGTTGGTCCCCAAAGACTATTGCACAAACCCTTGATAAGGTCTTATATGACAATAACTATTGTGATCCAGCTATATCTGAATTCATACAATATTTCTTTCATATATGTTTTATTTTAGATAAATCTTTAAAACAATGCATTGGTACAGTTACATTCTAAGTGGCATGACGGTGATGCTGAGTCTTACAATGGGAGCGGCTTAATTCCTTCACTACACTGCTAAGATGTGTCGGGCTGCAAACACACAAAAAGAAACGCTCAACTGCAGCAGTACATGGTCACAAAAGGAATTACAGATAGGACACTTATTTTTTTATCGTTTGCATGTGTAACTAAATGAGCATCACAAGTTACAATGCCGCTTTTCAAGCCTCCACACCAGGTCGCTTCCATGTTCAAGACACACAGAAGCTGGTGATGAGAAATCAAAAGTAATGTGCATTAAAAAGGACACACGACTGTGAGTGCATTCAGGAGAGAGACAGTACGATCTATACCAAGAGAGTGTCTAGTTTCTGTTTACAATATTGTGCAGTGACATATTCACACACTGAGATGGCTGGCTTGGAGGACATTGTACTGTACTTGTTCATTTGATTAATAAGGGTCAGCTTCTATGTACTTCTACAGGCTTCAGTGTGGTCAGGAAACCGTAGCTGATGGGATGAAAATGTTCATGTTTATACACAGTTGGACTCCAAATAAATATATCTATCATTAATATGCATAATAATACATTAACAGACTGCCAATTTGATATGTGTTACACCTCTATTAATCGAATAGCTTTAGTTATTTATATGATCTCATTTTAACATTGAGTTGATCTTTTTTTTTTTTTTTGCATTTTTTATTTGTTTTCTTTAGAATTTGTGCAATCAATACGACAACGGATTGTAGGTTTTCTTGTTTATCATTTGTAGATAATTTTAAGACTAAATCTGACACTCAGGAAAATAAACCTACTCATATATCAGTGAGTGCGTGTTTGGTTTAGGAGTATCCCTCATCCTGCCTGTATCCATAGCCTCCTCCCTGCGCTTCGTCCTGGACATACTCCTCTGTCTTCTCCCAGCTGGCAGCCCAGCCTCCATTCACCTGCGTGGTTGCACCATATGTCTTGGCTGGCCCTCCGAAAGCACCGTAGCTCTGAGTGATGTCACCTGTTTCTTCTGCCAGCTCGTCCTCATCAATGAAGCCACACTTCTCCTCACTGGTCAGTTCCGGGTCAGCCCACGGCTGTTTTTCTCCTGATGCAAAAAGGCCGTAGAAGATCACGCCTCCATAATGCACCAAGGAGGCTATGAGGAATACGTACTGCCACTCCTCTCTGGTCTGAAGAGGGAAGAAAAAAAATTGTGTTTTCATAAATACGCTGATCATACCAACAATTAGCCTGTTTAATATTTGTGACCCTGGAGCAGAGTATTGGAGAAATATTTAAAATGTGTCTACTTTGTAAATCTGTGGCTGCACGCATCAAATTATGTGTAGAAATGATATCAGTCCATGTAGAAAACGATACTTAATCATGGTACCAAGAAGTAAAAGTAACTTTATACTTTTGTGGGCTAGCTTCCAGAGGGATGATCTTAGTCTTATTTATTTAAATAAATAATAGATAATCAAGACATTTCTAGAGTTTACTCATATATAGTAATACATATATAGTATACTCATATAGCTACGTGCAAAAAACTACAAGGTCATTGCATGCAGATTTAGGCCATTTCTGTCTTATTGTTATTGTCTTTACCTTAGAAGACAAAACGCCTCGAGGTAACTGTAGTGCAATTTTGTTCTTGTATAAATAAAACTGAATTAAATTGAATTTGTAAATGTCTGGGTGAAGTATAACTTCTCTGTACTTCTACAGCAAATGTATAACATGCTGTTATTTCTTTAACTGTTTATGCAAATGTTGCCATTAATGAAAGGTATGCTGTATGCTTTTTAATGTCAAGCAGGGAAAATTAAAGTAAACTTCAGAGTTATTTATTAATTTTTGCACACATTTGAAATGTATGATTTTCATGATTCTGTCACATTTGGAGGAAAAGCCCTTACCTTGTGCTTTGTCATAGCACCAACAATCAGCGGGCACACCATGCCAGATAAGGTGCCCACACCATTAGAGATGCCCATTAGGATACTGGCATAACGCGGAGCAATATCCAGGTGATTGACATTGAAGCCTGACAGCAAAACAACAACAACAAAAAAGATTTTATCTTTGTGAGCTACAAGCCTGGTTAACATAATTTAAAGGCCAGTTTGATACAGAAAGGGTAAATGCTATGAGTAAAGTATAAAAGGCAACTGATGCATGACACAGTTACAGATAAAAGTAGCACAAATGGTGACCATCTTGTTGCAGAAATAGGCACCAACTCGCCACACGACCTCCTCCCCCACTCTGACTAGCTGAATGAGTAAGTGTCCTCGTGAGCTGCTGCACGCCGCCTGCCTGGCAAGTCTCCCGAGACAGCTAGCACTGAATTATTAAACACTCTCGGAGAAAGCTGGAGAACACCAGCAAGAAACTGATTTTGCACGTAGTCACAGATATCTGCAGCTTCTATAACTGAGCATAAACATGACAACAGCTGTTGAATGAATAGCTGGCCTTAAGGTTTAGGATCATTAATGAAATTAAATTTCTACTTTTACTCTCCACAGCTTTCTAATTATGGATAATTTCCATGCACAAAGGTCATTTTTATAGTCTTTTGTCCAAATATCCAACTTGAAGTCACTGTACTTAGCTAAGAAATAATAAATAAACACTTTTATTTATTATGAATTAAATAGACACGATATGATGCGTTAATTAGCTTAATAAATGCTTGTTTTATTTTTAAAACGCTGGAGAAAGCCACACTCGCTGTTTCTCCTGGTTCTACTCATTGTGGTATGCTAACATTCTCCTAGCTCTAGCATCAAATATAGAACACAGAGCAACAGCATTTAATACCAAAACAAATCAGCACATCTGTCACATGTCGTCTTATTTTATGCCTCATTCAACCAAGAAGTTGTAAATAAAGTCCAAAAGGCAACCAAAACTCAAAGCCACAACCGCCAGCCTATAGTAGTCTTAAAAACAAACTGAATGACAATTATTTCGGACAAAATTCTAATTTGAGATTGAGGTGAAACAGAGAGCAGACTCTGAAACTGACCTGAATGGAAACAAAGGCACAGAAATTGTAATACAACACGCACAGAGGGAGTGTCACTATGATCTCTGCTGAGCGCGCAATGACTCCATCAAATCCTTACTGTACATATATTATATAGACAAAAGTACCGAGCTGCCTTCAACATCACACATACAGGAGCTGACCAATATCTGGTAGA
This sequence comes from Neolamprologus brichardi, assembly GCF_056152115.1. Classification (NCBI taxonomy): domain Eukaryota; kingdom Metazoa; phylum Chordata; class Actinopteri; order Cichliformes; family Cichlidae; genus Neolamprologus; species Neolamprologus brichardi. Next base: position 21,988,256 of record NC_142104.1, on the reverse strand, counting down.
CTGATATTAGGCATATATATATTTGTTCGGCTGATATTTATTTTTGTTACAGGAGTTTCCTAACAACTGTTATGTGTAGTTATTTATGAGTCCTTACTAAGATAACCCAACAATGTAGTTTTAAAATATATGTCGTCTGTTATCAAAGCAAGTCATTAATCACTCTTTTGCATTCTGCCCGATTAAGCTTGAGTTAGGTGTTTGTTGTGTCCTTGCAGAGTGATCAAAGGGTTTTTCTCTCATCTCTTCTTTAGGATTTTATTTTTATTTGCCGTTAAAAATTTGATACAATATAGTGGCAAATACGTAATATTGGCTTTTATTATTAATATAATTAACAGCCCCTTGAACATCGGTTGGGCTTGATGATGTGCCTCAAAAGAGCGCCTGCTAGACTGTCAACACTACTCTGTAACTTTACGTGGTCTGACACTTTGTGGCTCAGTTGCTGTGGTTCCTAAACACTTCCACTTTGCAATAATCCCACTTAACAGTTGTTCATAGAAGAACTAGGAGGGAAGAAATTTCATAAACTGCCTTTTTGCTGTGGTAACGTTGTATTACAGTACTGTGCTTGATTCACTGAGCACTTCAGAATGACCTCACTTGTAAAGAGGACTGATTGTATACTCTTGGGGTAACTGGGTTGAATTTGTCTGAACTGGGTAGAACAGCGCTCTCTTGTTTTGCACCTTGGTCATAGAATAACCATCAGAGCACATAGAAGTGGAATGATTTTGTCTCCCTATGTGAGTTCAGAGCATTCTCCAGCTTGTCCTTGTATTATTTTGACTATGACTTGTTTTATGTATGTTGATGTTATATTTTATTTTTAATTTGAAACACTGTAACATTGTAATGGTGGGCCTTCTTGGGCAGGACTCCCCTGAAAAAAGAGATGCTAATCTGAAAGGACTTTCTGATTACATAAAGGGTAAACAAATAAAAATACCTGAATTGAAGGATTAAGAGGCTTGGCCCAATACCTTTGGCCATAAAGGGCAGCTGATTGCTGCTGTATTAATGTTTAAAAAAGTGCACACTTTCTTTGTAAGCTCTGGGTCATTTTATAAATTGTCTCTAAAAGCAGTGCAGTAGCACCAAGTGTTGCTTACAAGTATATTTATTATTTGTCTAGCTTGTTATCCTTTTCACTGAAGCCCCAAATCATTAAACATTAAATGAAATAAAGCTAAATCTAAACAGTGATTACATTATTTAATCACTTTTAATTTACTTCTTGTTTCATACCACATATATTCTGATCTTTTTACGCCTACTAACCTGATATAGCAAATCCACTGAAGCCCACTGCAAGCACGAGGAAGGAGATCGCCACCCCTTTGCTGTGGGAATATCCTACCACCAGTAGCAACGTGGCCTCCATGCCAAATCCTGGCAGGGAGAGACAGTAGTGTCACACACACAAGCACAAACAGAGCCCACGGGCAGTTGGTCATTGTGGTGCCAATTGAATTAAGCGTGATACATGATCCGCACTCAATTACACAAGTGTCAGATATGAAATCAATGCACAGTCACAATCAGTGAGTCAACCCGTGTACTGAAGTATTGAACAGATAGATTTTTACCAAAAAATATAAACAAAACCATCTCTGCAGCCCAGCTGGCCGTTACGAGCACCTTAAAAACAACACTATGGATCTGACACCATCAAAGTAACACCCTGCAGCCGTGCAAAGAGAGGTGTGGAAATTTTTGATTTCATCCTCGGTTCAGACTTCTCACCTCCACAGTTCATGATTTTCCTGACAGTGGTAGTTGTCAGGATGTTCTTGCTGCGCAGGTAGTCGGCCAGCTGGCCACCAATGGGCACAATGATGGTCATCACCAAGTGGGGGAGGGCAGAAAGTGCACCGACCTAAAGTCACATACAGAAAATCAATAAAATTAGATGCACAGCTGAATGCCAGTATAATAGATGAAGATTTATACTATTGAAGATGTTTCTCCATTAATTTTTAAAAGGCTCTACAATTTAGGACATTCTATATTTGTATTTTTCATTATTCGTATTTTCTCACTTATTCAAAGTAGCTGAGCAGAAAATAGGAAATATCCCTGTTTTTAATGCATTTTCATACTTTGTCAAATGAATGTTTGAGGGAATGAGCAGCTAATAAGGATCACACTCAAACACACTTTGAGCATATATTGGTCTTATAGAGCAAATAACAAATTTCTGATTTGAAAGTCACTAAAATAAGATGAAGGGCATACATTTTTGGACTTTTAACTGTATATTTCTACATTTTATACCTTTTTCTGTTGATAAAGACCTCCCCACAGCCATTCATGCTACACCAAAGTAGTTAATTAAAAGATAAACAATTAAATTACTGAAAAGTTCTAGTTTTTTACTGTCTAATATAGAAATTTCAGTTAAAAACAAGTAAAATTTTCATCAATTGACAAAAAAACAATGTTTTAAAACTACAGGACATTCCCGGCACTGACCTACAATATCATGTAGAAAAACTGACACATGCTGTTGAAATTGCACTTCTTTACCTCACATTAATATATCACAGGGATTAAATATGTAATTTAATCCCCACATAATTAAACCTTTCACTCACTTAAGATTAAAGTGGATTGTTTGTGGCCCTTATTGTAAAATGAACTTGACATCCTTGCTCTAAGAGATTCTGTGTAATATATAAAATAACTACAGTGCAGTTTGTTTTTTAAATTTAAACCTGTTGAAGTTACAGTTGCTTTGGTGTGTTTTTTTATTTCATCATCTGAAAAAGTTCACACAGGCCTTAAAAGATAAGCATGGATATATAGTGGAAATGTATATTGCATCACTTTGTTAGTTACTTTGTTCATGAGAGAGAACTATTGGCCACCAGCTGCACTCACACTGATTCTCATAATAAATCAATGAATCTGTCCAAGAGCAAAGGGTCACTCTCAGCTTTAAACAGACTGAATCTGAGTGGTGAGGGGTTTTCTTTACGACTTTAATCTTTCATGTCTCTATTCTTTTTTCTTTTTTTGGTTGTCTTATGACATTTTTTTGTAAGCTCACCTTGCTTATCTCAAAACCAAACACTTCTTCAAAATATGCAGGCTGGCTGATCAGCAGCAGGTAAAATGTCCAGCTCCTGCAGAAGTTGGCCACAATAATTGCATAGACAGGCATAGAGGTGAAGAACTTCCTCCAGGGTGTCTTGAATTTCTGGGAAAGATTAAGAAAAATGATGGTTGTGTTCACGTAAAGGTAAAGAGCTTTACCCGACTGACAGTTTCTGGAACTGTGTTCATATTTTTGTAATGCTTCTTACAAAAAAAAATGAAAAATAAAAAAAGAGGCTAAAAACGGGGTATTTTGTGAGGTTACTTAAGCCCAGGTTTTTGACGGTGTCCCCTCACCTCTGCAGGTCCTGTTAGCTTGGCACTCTCTCCAATGCTCTCCTCAATGTAGCAGCGTTCCTCATCAGTGATGGTTGGATGTTCAGCAGGGCTCTCATAAGACACCAAGATCCAGAACATATACCAGAAGATGCCAAAGCATCCTGTTTGTACGGAGAAATTACAAGTCAGAAGGTGTACAGAAGAAGCATTGCAATTAATTTTGACCTCAGCAGTAAGCACATGCAGAGACTCTGGCAGCCTGATCTTTCTAAAATGCCTGAGAGAATAAAAGCCAGACAGGAAAGCTAACTGTATCCAGTCCACAGAGAAAGACATGGGGGTTATTTATTGACACACCAAAACATCAGGGGGGAAAAAATCAATACATAGTCTGCCTGGCTAAATCCATTTGACTTTCACTGAAGTCTCTTAGGTTTTAGCCAAGCTTAAAAACAGTTACATTTATAACCTACATGTATTTTTCATATATAAAAATTTATCTCCAGTTCTTTTTGCATCAATATGCATGCCTATCCCATGCAGTCCCTCATTGAGTCTTACAGTCTTACCGTAGACATAGAACACTGAGGACCATCCTGTATACTGAACCAAGACCCCAGCCAGAGGCATTGCAATCACAGCACCAGCATAGGAGCCTGGCAAGGAGAAAGCGATTCAGTGCTTGCAAGGACAGACATCATCAAAGTAAAGCAAAGTTTAACAAATCATATCTGAATCTAGAAGGAGAAACAGACACAAATGTATTTACCACAGAATGAGAGGGTGGCCAGACGACTCCTTTCTAATGGCGGCGCCCATTTACTCCAGATCCCATGACAGGCTGGGTAGGTCACTCCCTAAAGCCAACCACAACGAACAGTCTGTTTTCATTTGTTACAGTAAAACAATAATCATCAGTGCAACTCTCTGCACTTTGGCCTGGTCTTCTAAGCTATTGTTGTTATAGAGATGCATGTACTCTTGTCTCCCAGAGGCCAGAGGGATTATTTAAATGTAGCCAATCTATATAGTCTGTGTGAAAAATATTGCAAGATTTGAACAATGGCACAATTGCAGAGCATGTACTTTCATTAGCTTGCACTTGTTTTGTAAGCTACTGTATGAATACTATTATAACAGGAAAGGCTTTCAGGATTTCTAGACCAAACCATATTCAAATTATTATACAGATGTATTATTATATGTATATGAATACAGATATTTTCAGGTTTAGGATGTGTTAAAAGTCCATTTGGAATACCCAGTTAGACTTGAATCTGAACCGATAGACATGTCATAAGTAATCAAAATTAACATTTTCGCCCTTGTAATTACCATGAACAAACAGCTCAGCACCGTGATGACCTGATGAGCTGTTCAAGAAGCAAAACAGGCCTGCAGACATTAAATGCTAATCTGCCTCTAATTTGAACAAACTTCACTGATTTTAAATCCAGTCTGCAGGCTTCCTTACAGTAGGGCCCGCTGGTCTTTAAGGAAATTAACTGTGTACATTACCACGTGTTTATATGTCCAGGAAAAGCTGTATCTTTGTATGTTTATATCTATCGCAACAGACTTTATAGCCCATGTGAGAACCACATTATAAGCCCTCCATGTTTTTTACTCCAATAGGTATATTTCATCAACATGAGAGTCTAATTTCACTACAAAGCCAGGAGGATTGATATCCCTCTGCAAATCAACATTTTCCCCATTATCCATCTCTGCAGGATCACTTTACTGTTGTTTGTATCCAGGATACAAAAAGGCACAATAAAGGAAAGAAAAATGAGCTGGACAAAGCCATGAAACCAGTTGGAGTGGACTGGATCAATACAGTGCATCTCGCATTTCATTGAACTGCGCGCCATACTCTTTATTCTCTCCGGAACTAAAATTATACAGTGAGCGAATAAAGTGAGAGAATAAATTCATTGCTGATTTTTTATTCATGCACACAATAAAAAAAAACTAAAATAACATAAAATAAAACATAGACTGCTGTGACGCACCTCTGACAGTGTCTTACCTCCACCAGTCCTTGTAATATTCTGACAAATATGACACACCCATAGTGGACTCGGGCAGCCGAGGGAATGAACATGTTGAGAGTGGAGGTGAGGACGATGGCTGCACCAAATACCCTGAAAATATCACAATGACCAGCGTTTTAAATTTCAATCATAGCAAAGCGCCTCATTATTAACTGTGCTGAACGTATGGCAACACATTTTATTAATCAAGTATCACATCAGTCGACAGCGTGCTTTTTGGGTGAATAATGCCCGGTTTTTCCAGACACTCATAGTAAAGCAAATCCATAAAACAAACAAAAAATAGTATGTGTTCCAATGGTAATTTTAAATCTCTTTGTTTTTACTTTGTTTTGCTGGAAAAAGCCGAAACCTTCCATTTCAGCTTTAAACCATCACTGCACCTGAGGAGACTTGTGGATGCAGGTCTGTTCGCCGGTCCTCGGATTTGATTGGCTCTGCCTTACACGCGCTCTTTGACGTCATGTAAATGAATATTTGAAGAAGCAACACCCCGTAAATGACCACGTCACGTGTCGCTTAGCAACCGTTTTCGCTTTCGTACAGCTCGAGACGTGTTTCTCCTGAAGAATGGCGTTTAATTTTAGTTTTGATGCTGACTGAGAGCGAAGAGGACAATTAACCGATGACTGTTCTGCATTATAACTCGGGGGAGAAAAGATTCATGCAGGCTAATTATTCATCAGGCTGTTAAATTTAGCCCTAGCACTGCTTATTCTGAAATATTAAAGCTTACATGGAAGGTTGTAGAAACAGGAATGCTTTTATTATCGCTATTTTATTTTATTTTTATTTTATAGATAGGCCATATTTTTCCATCTTTATTTTTAGGAGGGAGCAGGTGAGCAAGCAGAGCAAGGCCGAACACACAGCTATTTCTCATTTTTGTCACGTCCCACCCTCCCCCGCCCCTCTCCTCCGCACGTGGGGGGACAAGCCCTAATCCGGTGGAGACTAGTGTTGAGCACGAGACCGATTGATTCGCTTACATCCTCGTGTCAATCACACAAACGGACTGCAGGGAGATACGATTGTAAAAGTCGCGGGCCCTAAATAAAAACATCACAAAAATATCATTTAAAAGAACAATTTCCGTTTTATTTGAGCAAAATGATTGGATGAGAAATGTTTGGTACTATATCAACGTCTATCCACTAAAATGTGTGCCGTGTTGTTGATATGACAGCATACAGTATCTGCAGTTTAACGTAATTATAATGACTGACGCATTTTGGCAGTGCTCATGTGAATTAAAGCCTTTGGCGACAGGACCGGGTCTGGTATCCATGCCCTGAGAGAGCGACAGATTAGACCCGGCTCCCCCTAGGGAGCTCATTAACAGGTGGCAGAAAGCCCTGACACCAGGAGCTGCAGGCCTGCCAGCCCAGTGCCCTCCCTGCAGCTCTGCATCACTTCAGAGCTGCAGACTGTCTGCTCCCTTTGTGCAGAGATGCTCTGCACATAACCGTGACCTGCTCATCCGTTTCACAGTTCAGACACGGATATTTTTATGCCTGCTTTTGGCTGTATTTGGTTTTATTATTCTTTTTAATCGGATGTGATTTTATTCCACTCCCCGCCTGAACGGTTTTTTGTTTTCCCACTGTTGATAAAAAAAAATTGCAAATATAGAAATGAATAGACAAAGGGAGTAAGAGGAAACGAAAGTCACGCCAATTGTTCAAACAATTCTTTTAATACCCAACACCAAATCACGAAAATCTGCCGACTGAATATAGCTGTGTCGTATTTATGGTAATTCAGGGGAGGTGCCGCCTACCTGTTCGCTGCCAGCCTGGAGGATATATATCCTCCCGGGATTTGTGTCACGATATAGCCCCAGAAAAAAGATCCGTGAATCATTCCCACCGTCTCTGGATCCCAGTTGAACTTGGCTTTCTGGCAGATAATATGGAAAACAAAAACAGTGGAGTTAAAATGAACAAGTGGGCTATGCGCTTTGGAAAAATGTACATGTGTTGCATGTGAGCTCTATTGTGGCTAATTAACCAAGAAATGAACGAATTTACTCTATCGAAGAATAAATCTAAACGGGGGCCTTTTTAAATAAAGGCCTGCACGTGTTTATTTCGACTGGATTTTCATTGATCTGATTACTAAAGCAACTAATTTCCCCGTAAAAAAAAAAATATATAAAGCAATCTAGTTATATGTAACAGTTTGGCTTTTTTGGTAAAGACGAATATTGGACGAGATTTGAGATAATGCAAATGTATAATATAGGGGTCAGGATGTATACTAAATACATGTTTTATAGAAATTGTCCGAAATAGTCAGACATTTTTAATGCACCTTTTGTATGTAATATCCCTTTAAGAAAAAGACTGGCTTTTACATCATGACACTGACACTGTTCTACGTAATTTATTACACCATACACAGGAAACAGTGACGCTACTGATCTTAAATCTTATTGAACCATCAATGCATGCTATTTAATCCTAAGAATATCCTGTGTAAGCTGTGAAGGCCTGGTGCCATTTAAATCAGGAGCATCTCTGGCGCACTTTTGGATTTACTTTCCCTGCACACAGATGTATGTATACTAAAGCTCTGTAGAAATGACTACCGTGGTTCATTTAAACTTAGAGGGAGGTTATTTCACGGCCTAGTGTGCCAGCAATAGAAGGCCTTTACGTGTTTCTCATTTATCATGTGCAGAGAAACTCGTTTTAATAACCATGTGCCGTGATGTGCCTCGTCTGTACACGGTGTACTCGCTCGCTCGCTTTGCCACACCTCTTTGATGATGATCTTGCCGTTCTGGTGAACCGTGCTGTTGTTGACCATGCCCACTATGGCCACGCCCAGGTTGCATCGGATGCCGAAGGAGATGCAGAAGCCCAGGCCGCTCATGATGGCGATAATGTAGCGGCGGGGCAGGCCGAAGCACTTGCAGTCGCACAGCGGAGGTTTCTTCTCAGCGGCCTCCCGTGGCCTTCCATCTTCCGTGAGCTCGATCACTTCCCCGGTTTTCTGCCTCCTTTCTATAACCCTGCAACAACCAGGGGGTGATAACTCTGTCTGTGTAGATCCTCAGTCATCCAGGTCATGGCAGTCTTAGGCGATTGAAATAAAGCCAACTGGGATTATTTCTCTTTCTTTCTTTCTTTCTTTCTTTCTTTCTTTCTTTCTTTCTTTCTTTCTTTCTTTCTTTCTTAAGGTTCATGGAGAGATTTCACACCTCATCCACCTCCACAAGGTTTTTTGTTTTGGTTTTGTTTTTTCTGTTTGTTTGTTGTTGTTGTTGTTTTTGTTTGTTTTTTTTTTTTTTTTTTGGGGGGGGGGGGGGGGGTCGTTCTGAAAACTGATGGAGAGTCCCAGGTATTTATTGTCTAATGAGGTTGTCCCTTTGGAGGTGGATCTAACCCACCCTTTGTCCACAGGGTAAATACCTGGGACTCTCTCTCTTGGATGGGAGGTGAAGCTTCTTCACTAACCAAAAAAGTCCAGTTATCTTGATTTCTACCGCTTAAGAATAACACTATCTGCGGATCCCCTCAGTAAACTAACACCACATGAAATTAAGGTTCTCAAATGTATACACATAAAAACAACAGATTTTTTTCTGTCTTTCATGGAGGCCCATTAATATTTCCATTTAGCATGAATATTTTAGTAGGGGCTGGATGCTTGGGAGTGTGTGTGTGGGTGTGACCAGGATACTGTCTGAGACGTCTTGTCAAACAGTCAAGTAAATCCTGGAAGCATTTCCTGTAGGATCACCATAATGAGAGAGAGGTAGTGGGAGGTTTAGGCCTCTGTGATGTATTTACATTATGGAGAGCATTTCCTCACACTGAGGACAGCATGTCTGTGAGGCTCTAGTCAGACGACTCATACAACGAATTAAAAAAATAAATTTGATGCTTTTATTTGCTCTAAGAGGGGGGAAAGCTTCTAATGGGAAACGAGAATGAAGGTTCCCCTTGTAGAGCAGAATTAAGTCGAATATGCCCCTGACTGTACCGCATTGCAGCACCCAGCTCGCTTTCACACTCATTAGCATTCAGGGACCGAGCAGCAGCTCCAGCCTGCAGACAACCAGTCTGTGGGCTTTCCTCAAACTCCTCGTGCTTTTCTTTTTTATGTATTAATTTTTTTCTGTCCAGGAAAATCGCGTTTGTCGCAATCAGTTAATTATCTAAATCTAAAATGTTATCAAAACATGTAAATCTCCGTCTCTGCAAACGAATGAAGACATTCCAAGTTAAATAAAAGGGACAGCAGAATATTAGAATTAAATACGTGTATTTGGGGTGAAACATAAGACCTGGTTCAGGGGGTAAAGCCAGAGAGGATACATAGAGCCACTGATGTTTAACGAAAATCGGTTTAATTCCATTTCTCCTGCAGATTTGAGTACGCACTCGGTGCAAGGGTATGTAAGGCGGAGAAGATGAATTCGCAATGGAATAGGCCCGATGTGGATATAGCGGAAAGTCTAAAAACGCATTCATTCTGCTGAACACTCAAAAATAAATACAAAATAAATAAAATGTTTTTTTTTAAATCACCAAACATCAACATTAAAGAAAAGACACACACACATATCCAGGTGCTGAATTAATCAAAGCGATGGCTGTAGATTCAAATGATTCAAATGAACAGAATTTCCTTTCATTTGGTTATAACGACATCGTGAAATGCTTTAAAAATCACGAGTGGAGTCCCACAAATTTCTCGCGTGGCCTGCGCGTCCTCTTTAACCTAATCTGCCAATCAGATTCATGTGCAGGCCCCTGCATCAGGATCTAGTGGCATCCATACCCTTGCCAGCAACAAACACACACACACACACACACACACACACACACACACACACACACACACACACACACACACACACACACACACACACACACACACAGATTTGATTGCATAATTTTCTTATTTTCTTCTAGAGGCGTGACTAAGCATCCCTGTAAGTTGTGAGACAGTGCTGGGTGCCCTCTGGACCCACACGTCGTGCCTTGTTAAAATCCAGCATACAAATAATCGCATTTTGGGCTCAGACGGTTTCAAACGCGCTGTTGTCCAGATTTAACCACAAAAAGAAAAGCCCGTCCTTACCTGTACATATGACCCAGGGTCTTTCCCGCAAATTCCTTCACCCCCGCCGTTGCTTTTGTCTTTACTGACTCCATATCCAGTTTCTGAATGCAGGCCTGTTTTCTCAATATTTGTTTTACTGTTCAGGCGTCATGTTACAGCGCAGGATGGCTGGACTGCAGCGGCTGCAAGGAAAACAACAAACGAAATTACGAAAAAAAAATGAGCCCACAAGGAAGGCGACGATCCAACAGCCGGGAATAATTCTCAGCGCTAGGCTGAAAGCGCAGAGGCGAAAAGAGCCTGGTGTAAAAAGGGGGGATCAAGCGAGCAGTTCGCCTTCATCCACCACCAACTCATCTCCTGCCTGGCGTACAGTAGCCAAGCCAAGTGCCATCACGACGAAAGCGAGCGAAAAAATTGATAGCCGGCGTCGTGGAGCGATATGGATCTCTCTTCGCACCCAAAAAGGAAAGAGAGAGGGGGGGAACAGAGCTAATGAATGATGGATATGAAATAATTAAAAAAAATCCAACAAAACAAAAGTTAAAGTTCAGAAAGCGGGAGTGGGCGTTTGGAGTGGCTTCAATAAATCAAAGAGCGAGTGAGGCTGTATCGTGTCTCCAGTGGTGAGCGCAGGTTCATCTGACGTCGCGTTCAGCACCGAGGTCAGCGACAGCAGCGCTCCGCGTCCAAACATCTGGCCAGCTGCTCAGCCCAAATAAAGGCCACACGCAAAACACAACATGCCCACAAACGCCATGTCTATATATTTATATATAGACGCTATAAAGGCTAAATGAGCCTGTGTCTAATAGCAAATTTTTAAAAAAATAGTGAGGGGAAGAGAAGGAGCTGCTTTATAGCTCAATCCGTCTCTTTATTTATCAGCTGAAATATGAAACTAAATGAAGCTATTTTATATCAACTTGTGTTTTTTTAACACTTTGAAGAAAAAACGAATATTAACAGCAACAGTACATATGAGAGCTGCAGATCTCCTGAGGGCGGTGCTATGGAAACCAATGGAACAGGAGTGGATCTCCCCCACCCATCCCAGTGCTGCCTTCCAAAAAGCTCCTCAACGCAGGAATCCATCAATAATTTAGCCGTCTCCCCGGTTTTCCTCTCCTTGACAACCACATCTTCCCACAGAAGCATGAAGAAAATCTTAGAATAATTAAAAAAAATCTTTCTCAAAAGCATACATCGAATAATAATAATAATAATAATAATAATAATAATAATAATAATATGCTTTAATACGAAGATCTTATTTTATTCACAGACAACCTAGGGGAAGCGACCAGGCTCTCTCTTTTTATTTGTTGGTATGGAGCGACACCTGGTGGTTGAAAATAGCAGTCTGAAACTTTTGTGTGACAATCTTTGAGATTATTCGTGCATATTTTGTGTGTCTGTTGTTAGATTTTTGTGTTTGTATTGCATTTGTATCATAGTTTATATTTGGCTTCTCCTGAAGTCATTATTCAAAAACTGGGTTTGTCTTCACTGATGTGCCGGAGCAACAGTGTGCATAGTTCTTACACTGACCTGATGAAAGTGCACACGTTTCAAAGGAGCAAGACTTTCGCTCGAGTGTTTCTTTGTTGTTAACATTCAAGCATAAAAGCCGCCTAAATCAAGTGATGAACCAGTGAGTTGTCTACATATAACAGACAACTCAGCAAAGAACCAAAGATATATTCTATCTTGAGACACTTTGTTACAAGCAGCCTGACACAAAAACACAGAATTTGTTCCCCTTTCTTCAGTTGAATATATGAAAAATGTTGACAATAACACAGTTTGACAAGGATAAAACTGTACTTATGTATCAACAAGGTGATTCCCCAAAGAGCTATAAAAACCTTTAAAAAAAACCAGGAAACTGGACAAGGGGAGGACAAGAGAAATGGCCTAAAAACCACTGATGAACAGCATCTGAAAGTTATAAGATATAGGGGAAAAAAATCAGCAGAGACCCGACAGCAGACGTGAGAGATGCATTCGGCCCTTCAGTTGATCCATCCACAGTTCACAGAAGCCTCACCAGACATGGTTTTAATGAAAAGGTGGCTGTAAAAAACATAAGAAAGGGAAACAGAGAGGAAAGGCTGAGGTATACCACATTACACAAGGACTGGACTGAAAATCAGCAGCGAGAGGTCTGATGGACCGATGAATCCAGATTTGACAATTTTAGTTCAAATTGTCTTGAATATTTACAGGTCAGGAGAGTACCACAGTGTCCTTAGTGAGGCTCCACTGTGTTTTACAGATGGTCGTGGACACTCAAAGTATTTTCAGTGAATATATAAAAACACAAAATGGAGCACTGTCTGTCATAGATCAGCCTCTGCAGAGCCTGGACATCAACATTACCGAAGCAGTGTTGGATCATCTTGACACAAAATACAGCAAAAGGCAGAGTTTTGAATGTCCTTCAAGAAAACAGGGGAACTATTCCTGAAGACTACTTAAAGAAACGACTAAAAAGCAGCTTAAGAGAGTTCAGGCTGTGTTGAAGAATAAAGGTGGTTGTGCCAAATATTAACTGTTAAGCTTGTTTAAATTGTACAGACGTTTTTCTGTGGTATGTCTTAAAATAAACTTGGATGAGATCTTTTTCATTCAGTTTTGTTTTGTCTGATCATTGGCCATATCACCTGCATGGAACAGCTGGCTCGTAAGTCCAGTTCACCATTAACTTTTTATAGTTATTTGAACATTTCAAATAACTGGGTGTCTTATTGTAATTGAAAATAAAACTCCAACAAAAAATGACTTTTCTTTATTTATTGGGAATTTTAACAGTTTTAATAAGTTCCTGTTCAACAGTTGACAGAAAACGTACATATTGATACTGACAAAATATTTACATGACCACAGTTCATGCACAAAACTGATACACTGCACATAGTTTGCAGCAGTAACAAATACTATGCAACAGATGTTGAGAAACAGATAGGAATTTTTTTTTTCTTTAAAAAAACATACAAAAACAAATTAAGACAGATGTTTAAGGCATTCGTTTGTTGGGAAGTCCATCATGGATGTTGCGGGATTTTGCACACCTCCGTAAACAGTCATACTTAACAGACACTGAAAGATTTTAAATCCTGAGATTGGAGTGAGTGTCGACTGTCAGATATATCCTGCTGATTGCATCGGCCGCTTTACTGTAAGAAGTTAAAGCACAAACACGAAAAACCTAAAAATGCATAACAGATTTACCGGCACTCTATATGACAAATGATCAACTTATTAAAAATAAATAAATAAATCAGACGCTTGCTGCAATGTAAAATGTAAAGCAGGAGTCTTATTTTTCATTAGTGTGGTGCCTTGATGTGCTGGAAGAGCTGTCTGAGCTAACACTGCTTCTTGGCCAGTTACGAGGTGATGAAGAGGACAATCTAAAAGAAAGAACCCAAATGCTGCAAGGTCTTTTATAGGCAAATGTAAAAGCATAAAAAGAGTAACTCTAAACACAAATGCTTCAGGCCACAGGGCAGAAATGGACCAATAAATTAATTGCACTATAGCCCCTTAAAAAAACAGCATCTTTATATCTACAGCAGCACTTAGACGTCAGCTATAGTTAATGAGCTGGTTACTAAAACCATTTCATGTTACTCATACATATCCCCACCAGGCTACAAGAAGATCTGCTTCCTGTATATTTCTCAGCTTGCGGTTGCACGATTAATAATATGTGGTGACATAACTAATATGAAAGCTGAAAATTAAAAGTTGGCCATTTATTGTATAAACAGGAAAAAGTAAAACCAACACATGATCTGTCCAGCGCCCTGACAACATGTTCTTCATGTAGTCTATTTTGTTTGTTTGTTTGTTTTTAGAGAAATTTTATAATTGGTCCCGCAGAAACTTGGTAATACACGTAGAAGATCAGACACGAGCCCGCAGCTGCTGTCTTAACGCATTATTTCTGTTGCTAACTCAGGTCAGAGTGAGTGGAATAACACCACACATCTGATTGTTACAGTGTCACTGCAGTGTGATGGAGGTACTTGGTTTTCAAATGCACAGTTTTAAAGAGCTTTTTTCTACATATAATAAACACTCAAACAATGAAACTCATAGTCTACCAGCTCGGCTGTGGATCAGTAGACATATTGTTATGTAGCTACCTATTAAAATAAAAATAAAAAACTAATCATGGTGAAGCTGTACGAGGAAGCACCGCCAGTTGACTTGTGTTTCAACTCGCATATATTTTTAAATATTTGTAAGCATGAGTGTTTTCTACATTCACAACTGACTCGTATCTTCTTCTCTAAATATTCAGTCCTTCACGTTGCATTCTCATCAAAGACTAGCATGCAGAATATTAAATTGACGTCACAATCAGCTCTTTAAAAAGGAATCAAACCCACTGTCTACATTCAAGAAGACAAACCTTAACTGTATCAGAAAACACAGAGATTATGCTTTTATGACAAAGAAAGATGAATGTAAAGACAGTTTTTATGGAAAATGAACGCTTCGTCTGCAAAAGAAGCTGATTTTAAGGAAAATAAAATGTTATACTGCACTGGATTTTAAATGCTGTTTCTATGCGTTTCCTAACATAGGAGTATAATGTGGAAGGCTTTATTGTCCATCCAAAATGAAACAAATAGCGTTTTGAATTCAAAGACAGAAGCCCTTGCATATGGCTGTTCTCAGGGAGAAGAAAATACACAGACATGTCCGCCCTCAGCTTGGTTAGCTGGAGGTACGACGCAGGCGCTACAGGCACTCAGAAAGCACTTCGTGTTTGTCTGGCGTCAACGACGTTTCCGAAGTTTGCGGCTCTGTGATGAAGCTGGCACTCAGCTGCAGTTTGAGCTTTTCCACCTCGTAGTTATGCAGGTGTTCTTGAATCAGGTATCGTTCTCGCTTGATGCGCGCCTTCACATCTGACGGGACGTCTGGGATCATCCACGCAATAAAGAACTTCACCACAAAGACCACATGCTGCAAAGAGAGAGTTATCACATGGTGAAGATATCATCGCAACATTAATTCAGGTTATTATTATTATTGTTTTTTTTTTAATGAGTGAGGAACGTGTGAGGGAAAAGTGTATTTTGTCTTACTTCCATGATAATAATGAAGGCCATTTTGGCTGCCAGGATGTGCCAGAACTGCATGGTGTGAGTGTACTCGTTCTTGTGGCCTGGAGGGTGCCGGTAGTCACGGTATCTGTACAGACCAACAAGAGAGCGGCGTCACATGCAAAAATTTCAAGGGTTTACAGAGAATGGTCTGAAAATAAGAAAATATCCAGTGTTTGACATCTCTGGGGGAAACTAACTCAAATAACCACTCGATACACCACCAATGCGTGCAGAAGAACCTTATAGATTGAAGTGAATGGGCTATAGAAGCTGTCATGTCAATGTGAACCAACATCTCTGAGGAACTTTTCAAGCACCTTGTTGAATCTATACCATGAAGAAATAAGGCAATTCTTAAGTCAAAAGAGGGTTCAATATGCTGCTAACAGTGTGTGCCTAATGAAGTTACCAGTGAGTGTACAATAAGGCTCCCATAACAGACAGAAACATGAATACACTGAAAAGTAAGTAGATCTATACAAACAGTAATTTGAACCTAACTGACAAGTTTGATGAAATGCCTTTCATAAAAGTTATGTTTGCTAACATGTAAACACAACATTAGTACTCATCTACAGTCAGTGAGAATGCCAAATATTTACTCTGATTTTTGCCTCGCGAAAGCCTTTTCACCACCAATTGCTGCATGTAGCAGCTGGAAACAACACTGTAAGATCAGTGAGCCTGAATCTGAGATGAAAGATCCTAAAACACTCCATTGACAGGCACGAACTGCAGAGTCTTGCAATGACTTTCATTGGTTAACTCATTCTACCAATATTTTGTAAAGGATATTTATTAAAGCTTTAAATATGCTGAAAATATCTAAAGAGCTTCTTTCAGCTCTAATACCTGCAGGTCGTATTGAAGTGACGAAACCAGTTGTCCTCAGTCATATTTTGTGGTCTTATCGGTATTCTGTATTCTGACAGGCTGCTGTTGATGTAGCCCTTCATGCTGGTACTGTTGCTGTAGGCATACAGGTACACCATACGGGGGATCATGTCTGAGGTGAAGGCCATGATGAAAGCCTGGAACAAAAGGGACCACAAAAAGTTGTTTCTGAAGCTTAGTTCCAGGCTGAATTGTAAGCACTATCTCATGACGTTTAACCTCATTTTAAATGCGATGAAAAGGAAAAAAACCTCACATTGGTAACAACAGACAAGATGGCCACTGAATTTAGGATCTCCTGCCATGCTCCGATGTTTCGAGCCTTGGATGCCACTGGTCGCCTAAACTGGGTGGTGAACTTCCAGGCGTCCACCCTGATTTCCAGGATGTTGTTGAACAGGGCCAAGAGGGGGGCCAAGGGGAAAGAGGCCACAAAGAGAGTGATGAAGCCAAACTGGATCACTGGAATTACAGGGAAAGCAGTCAGGACAAGTTAAACATTTCCTGTTTAATGTGACTTTTTAATTGATATTTGAATTTATCAGAGACACTAGTAAATCATCTCACCCATTTCTAGGTACTCGTAGAACAGGCCCAGCTGGCTGAAGTTCTGCAGAACATGATCCTGCTCCCATCGACTGTAATGGTTCTCGGGGTTGTGACGTCCCTTCCTGCTGCTCCACCAGTTACGCATCAACCTAGCAAAAAAAATATGGAAAAAATATGGTGGAGCTTTCCACAACGAGATTTTCAGAGCAAGAATGGTGACGTCAAGCTGCAGATTTAGCAGATGCAGTTCTCTTCTGGGAGTTTAAGACACCACCTCAGCACCTCTAAAGTCCCTGCTTGTTTTATAGCAATGCCAAAAGATCAAGAAGATTTCATTTTGTCATGGGTTCATGTAAAAAGTCTGATGTTTTTTAGTTTTTTATAAATACTGTTTTCGGTTCAGTCGCTTTCATTTATGCGCCAGGCACTTAAAATTCAGCTAATAATCTTCACTTAAACTTTTAAGCTGGAATAGGCAGAAATTCTTTCAGCATGGCTGGCCAAAAAATGCAGGACAGCTTTTCAGTTTAATGTAATTCAAGAGAGGAAACTTTCCAAACCGCCTCTGGGCTTTGTTTTCAGGCTTTAGAAAAAATTTACTGCATGATGGAAGACTGTCAACAAGCAAGGCATTTTTCTACCCAATCAGGTAAGGTGAGGCAATACAAAGAGCAATACAGTCAAATTCACAATGGGAACTGGATGTGGTGGCTCCGTGCGTTAAATGGAGGGGTTTGGGTGTACCTGGCCTCTTGCCCTATGGCAGCTGGGATAGGCTCCACCCCCAACGTTAGGCCCTGGTTTGACAATTTTTGCTAGTGCTTCTAGATGCCGATCCTTGTGGATACTTGTTTAGCTTTTTAGGTGCTTTCCTGCTACAGCACACTTAATTCAAGTGATCATCTTGTTATCAGGTGTTTAATACACTGATCAATTTAATTAGGTGTGTTGAAGCAGGGACTCGGGTCCTTAGGAGTGGGGTGGCTGTAGCTCAGGAGGTAGCGCAGGTCACCTACTGATCGGAAGGTTGGTAGTTCGATCGCTGGCTCCTCCAGTCTGCATGCCAAGTATCCTTGGGCAAGACACTAACCCTAAGTTGCTATCCGATGCATCCATCGGAGTATGAATGTGTGTGAAGAGAGCATTCAGACAGCACTCAGTTTAGAGTCAGTGCTTGTGTGAATGTGGCATGTTGTATAGAGCGCTTCGAGTACTCCAGGAGAGTAGAAAAGTGCTATATAAGAATCAGTCCATTTACTTAGGAGAACCTCTGTGGTAACCCTTTTGAGAATACTGAGTGGTGCGATAGATGAGTAGTCAAACGTTGAACTTGCACCATCTTACAGGAAGTGAGGAAGAATACAATCAATCAGTTGGGGTCATTGCCTCAGTGAAGACAGTGAACTTGATGAGCGTGACAGTGAGGAAGAGTAGACCCCAGAGTCAGGTTTGAGGACCAGTTAGTCAGTTAAGTGTCATACACTTAACTGTGATGTGTGTGGGTAAGCAATAGTGTGTATATGTAAATGATGCTGTGTCTACATGTGTGTGTGTCAGGAGGTTGGAGAGGACTTTAACACACAGTTATTTGGTTGTTGCATTAAATGTTTATATGAAAATTAACTTAATATTTGCTGAAATTGAAGTTACATTTTTTACTTTTGGACATTTCTTTCTAAGGGTAGGGTGAAATATTTTTAACTAAACTTTACGTTAATGTATTATCTTTGTGGTTTCATGTAAATCTCTGACTTTTTTCCAGACTTTGGAGCTGATGATGGTTTCACAGATTGTGGCTTATTGCTGACTTTCGGCCAAATAAGACGAACATTTGATGGTACTCACGGCAGCAGAGCTTCTTGAATGTTCCCCCATAACTGTTTCCCCGCCATGACGATCAACAGCTGTGTGGTCAGCTCTATCAGGCAGCCTCCGGGGTCACACTAGGACAGCAAGAGACAGGCTTTTCTGTCACACTTCTTGTATTTATGAGGATGTCTGCTTAAAGAAATACGTCTCAGTTTAGAAAAAAAGAAACAATGCTTAAATGCTGTCTTTTAAAACTCACCTCCTCATTCCTAAATTTCTTCCATTTGCCAAACATGTATGTGTAGTTACCCGGGTAACCCACAAATTTGCCTTTGAAGAAGGCCACATAGAAGCAGGAGGAGTAGTAGTTGACAAACTGGAACATGAACATCTTCGTAATCAACCTGTTCTCATATTCCAGGTGAGTTTTTGGTATTTCTGCAGGAAGCAAAGCATCATCAGTTAGCAGATCAGATAGTAAATCATCCGTTTTATTGTATTTTCTAAATCCTGTGTGCCCAATTAAATCCCAGTACCCATATCAGTGATCCAGATGGCCACCTTCTCATAAAAGAAGTTAAGGATCATGATGATGACAAAATTGATGCAGGAAGCGGTGACAGAAGTCGCCAGCTGTGGGGTGATCAATCCGCCCACTAGCAGGGTCTTGTTTTTATGGTTGCCGGACTCTCCTTCATGGTTGCCAATGATACTTGCGAAGGATGCGTAGACAGCCAACCTATATGCTATGACCCCAGTAATACAGGCCAGAATCAGAGAAATCTGTGGAGAGAACACACATGATTTATAAAGCTGTGACTAGTTATAAAATCACACACATGCACTTCAGCTGAATAATCGCTTACCCAGAATGTAACAGTGGCTCCAGAGAGGCAGTAGCGAGCACACCTGGTGTGGAGGGGGAGATATGGCTCCATTTCCTGAAAGATAAATTGTTGTTATTTAAAGCTCAGACAGACAGAAAAACACCAAATAACCTTTTCAGCAAATTTAACTGCAATGGAACTGTTTTTCCAGCTTTAGAAAGCCGAGCAGGAGGCAGGAGGTTTGGCAGTGTAAAGGAACAGGAAGAGGGAAATGGGTGCAGAATGTAATGAGGGCTTTAACCTGTGAGAATGAGGTTTAAATCCTGGGGAGGGGAGCCTTAAAACAGAGAAAGGAGCACTCTTTGTACTCAGTGTAATTCCCATTTTTTCCTTTTGTTCCATGCTTTTTGCCCATTATAACTTTAATAGTTTGAAAAGCACCTGTGTGATCTTGTTGAGTCTCCTGTTAGTGCATTTGATCTCAAACTCAGGCCGAGTTTGAAGTTCTTGCTGTTCCTCTTCAAAGTCCACCAAGTCCCACTCGTACTCCAGCCGGGCCTGGCGCCGCTTCCAGAACTCCAAAAACAGAGTTACTGTTAAAGTCAAGAAAAAGACACGGTATTTTTTAAAAAACCATAACTGGTCAAGATCGATCAAAACTCTCATAACGCTCACATCCATTTGGCTTTATGCTGCATTTTATGCTATGCTACCTACAAACAGCCCCGCTGCTTTGGCATAACACCATAATTGTGCCAGCAAATCTTTCCGGGCTGGAGCAGTTTAGGCAAAGTTGGACGCTCTTTTAGTGTGAAAGGGCTTTAACTGGGAAAATCTGGCCAACAGGAGGGGGTTTCGTTGGATCTCCTACACAAGTCAAAAACAGCAAGAGCAACACAGACTGACACTTACCCCAGATCCCCATAAACATGGCAAAGAACACGGTTGCCTCATTATCAAACAGATGGGATTGCTGGAAGAGAGAATATGGAAAAGTATAGGTTCCTCGGACAAGCACAAGAGATCACATGCTGGGAACAAACAGGGTAACATGCTGGTTACTCAGCATGTAGCTGTATGATTAAATGTGGTCAGCCTAAAACATTTTAGTCTATGTAATAATAGTTGACCTTTTTTCACTGATTACATAAACTGCATTGATTTAAATAAATTGATCCAATGTAACATATGTGTAAATTCAATTATAATAACGCGACCAATTAATATATGAAATGGAATAATTACCCAGGATGAGAGACACGTTGAGTCGAGCCTCCAGAAAGTGCAGTTTTTATCGCAAAGAGGACACATCATGATACTGCCTCCTATTTTAGGGTCACATATTTCTTTGCTAAAAATAAAACAAAATAAAGAAACCCACAGATGAACATACAGTACACACAATAGAAGGCAATTAAATAATATTCAAAGTGTCTGTATATAATTATATATTGTTTAAAAAGGGTATTTTGCCATAGTATAAGCATTAAAGGGACATTTCATAGCTCCAAAGCACATTCACGGTTTCCTCTGGCCTCATGTGTTGTTCGCCCATTCTAGACCTAGAGGGCATAGTAGCGGCACATGACCTAAAGTGGCTCAAGTACTCGGATCTGGCAGTGAACTGCAGGCTGGGCAGCCTCCATTTATCCACCTAAAATTGGGTGTGCAGGGTTTTTTTGTGAACAGTTCGGTGATCCAGCTCCACCAGCTACAGGGACAACAGGCGCAAGCCTGCAGAGGTCTGTCAAGGAACTATCCGAGGAGGTGGAGGAAATGAGCTACTGTTTGTGGCTACAGAGGAGGGTCAGATGCAGGGGGTGGCAGAGGGATATCCTGATGTAGCCACTTGCCCCCTCACCTGGAGATGTACAGGGTACAGGGTGAAACATCAGTGACGGGTTACCAGCTGAAGACCCTGAATCTGACCCAAAGTGCACTGGAGGAGGTGTGAGGCAGAGGGCTGAGCAGGAAGTCTAGATCCTGTATATTTTATTTGGTTTGAGATACTTAGTTTTTATATGGATTGAAAAAGTGCTATCTGTGACAACAGTGTGATAGGATGTAAACACTGGTGACAAAGAAAAGAGCACAAACACAACAGCTGCATAGCTTGGTGCTTGGTTTTATATTTATATATATTATATATATTATATATATTTATAGTAATGGGACTGTAAACGCTTGAATTCACAGGTGAAGCGGTGTGGCCCAATACTTTTGTCCACATAGTTTATATAGAAATTAACCAGTTTGAAAGTCCTGCACAGAGCCCTGACATTAATCCCAGCACACACTTTATGACTGTTAAACAGGTGAAACAAGTAGTCCATCACTGACTCCACCAGCCCCTTTATTGGTGAATGTGAGAAAAAATATCAGTGTGCCTTCCTTAAAGAGCGCACGTTCTTATTATACAATATGCCTGCTGGTTTTAGTTTTCACTGGTCAGCAATTATCCATCTATTCTCCTCCCCTTATCCAGTTCAGGGTTGCAGGGCAGCTGGAGCCCATCCCAGCTAGTACAGGGTAAGAGACGGGGTACACCTTGGAAAGTTCACCAGCTCCGCAGGGTTAACACACACACAATCATACCTATTGGCATTTTAGAATCAACAGTTAACCTAACCCCACTAAATGCATGTTCTTGCACTGTGGGAGGAAGCCAGAATACCCGCAGAGAAAAGATGGATTTGAAGCCAGGACCTTTTCACTGTACCACCTCTCTGCCTGTGGTCAACAATTACATACACTTAAATGGCAGTTTAATGGTCTCCCCTAGCCTAAACTATTGCAGTCAGCTAAAATGTCAGATCATGAAAAGTTTTAATGTTATGATTTACAGTAAACAGTCTGAGAGCTATTATTATTTGGAAGGTTGCCGTTTGTGGTGCTGATGACCTTCTACATTATAGAGAGCGCTGTGTATGTTAACTAGCCTACTCTGCTCAATATAGACTACATAACACAGACAAAATATAACTTTGCTTAAATTGACTGCGAAGTGCAATTAGTCTCGTTCTAAAATAATTTAAGCAAAACAAAACAAAACAAAAACTATAATCTTCACAAGAAGCAGGATTTACTGCAACATCAGATAAGCTTATTTTTAGCCAGGTGTACTTACAGTAATAAAAAGACTTCTTCGTGTATAAAGTAGATGAAGTAAATTGTTTACTTAGGTTTGTCCACACAGCTGCGATGCCCCCTGGTGGCACTAACCTTGTTATGTTGTCATCATAAGTGAGCACTCCATAGATGAAACATATAAGGCCCACAACCGCTGCCAAAAAGAGCATCTCTGTGTAGAAACCCAACCAGGCAAAGTAGATCCCGATCTTTTCTCCGTAGTACTTCCTGCAAGCAAATAAAGAGTTTAACATCAAGACAAATGGAAATTTTTGATGTAAGATGATATGGGACGTGTGTTTGTTTACTTGATGAGGTTGAGGGGCTGCTCTTTATAAAAGCAGAGAAACCTGGCCCAGTGCTTGTACAGGTTGTAACGCTCCTCTGCATTTCTGCCCTTTTTCCAGTACCGACACTGAAAGCGAAAGACACAATGTCAAAACAGGACCTGCTGAACAAAACACACTTTGAAGTTGACGACGTGTCTTACATCATGAAGGGGGAAGGCCGCCGTGTAGGTCCCATTGCTGAGTAATCGTTTGATTCCCGTCTTTTCTCTATCTTTCTGCCCCTCTTTGTAGTACGCACAACGAGACAGGATGTAGAACACCTACCAACGAGGAGGAGGTTTAACAAAAGATTAAAGGATTTGGATTTACCCTTTCAGCCAAATGCATTTTATGTTTTGCCTGATTGATACAAAACACCTTTGGGGTCATTGGGGTAAAACCCATAAAAGTATCTTTATTAATAAAAAACACAATCATTAAGAGATTTAAAATATATCTTTGAAATACTAACAATTCTATTTCTTGTGGATGGTGGGAAGAAAGTGTCTTTGTCCCCAATGAGGAAGAAGTCAGTCTTGGTCTTGTCGAAGTGGTAGGTGAAATAGTCCGGTTCTGGGTGCATGATGTTGCCCGGTAGTCGAAAAGGCTGCGTGAGCCACTCCAGAGCGACATCCTGACTTTGAGGAATGTCACTCTTCTTGAAGGGAACTTTAATCTTCAAGACATCAGCGTAGGTGGCCAGTACATCCCTTGGAGCGTGGATCTTTAGGAAATAGGTCTTTTGGTCCTTGGAGTCCTGGTGGAAAAATAAGTGCATCCAGGAACACACAAAGGAAGCATCATTGTTACTGTGTGAGGATTTTTGAGGCAAAGAACATCATGGCAGTATAATCATGGCATTGTCAAACACTGAGCCATCCCTTTAAGACATTTATATCTGGACTCAGGTGTGCCTTAGCACACTGTCCACTAGGTGGCGCTTGAACTACACTGTTGAATTTCTTACCGATTTGTCCTCTGTCTCCAGTTCCAGTCCTCTTTTCTCCAGGTTGGCTTCAAACGCCCTCCTTCTCTCCTGTGGATAAACACACAAACCAAAAACACTGGAGCTGTTTTCCTTTTTACGGATCCATGACAGGGACATTCAGCCAAACCCTTTTCAGACACATTTTCCTATTTATTTATGAGTATTTACAACTCAAATCTTTACAGTTTTCCCAAAGGAAGGTATGAAGGCCTACAGGCATGGGTTTCGGATTAAAACTGGTAAAGCACCAGCAACTTATTCAGGGAAAAGTTGACATCTTAATCAACAGCAGGCACTGAGCATGTCAGTAACTGACAGCACAACTGTCCACATGCCTGCTACAGAAGTACAAAAGTGACCTTCACTCCTTAATGTAGGGAGGGCTGGCCACATAACAAAAAAATAAAAACACATTTAAAAATATAAAAATGTACCTTTATTTGATACACTTTGAATGAATCAAAATAAAACATGACAGCAGTGAGCTATAAAAAATAACAGGATGACATTAATAATAATAAAAAAGCTTATGTATATATTCAGTGTATTCAAATGACAGATACAGAAATGTGGTTAAAGTTGAAATCTTGGCAAGCCTGTTAAAGCAAATGACAAAAAGTGTCATGTTTGTGTTGGATGTTTGGAAACTCATGCAGAACATTTCAGATGCCATCATGAAAGTGTACCATGTTTGGTTTTCTAACGTCTGCTGAAACCCACATGAGCTTGAACGTTGTCGTTTTGCTATTCAACATCCAGCATCATCTTGGTCAGGTCAAACTTTTAGAACAGAGGTGAACACGCCCATATTTATACATCACGCACTCCTATACGCCCTGTGGGTCAGGTGTGGTTAACATGAGGGTACCCTAGCAAATGACAAAACATTTGCATTTGATTGAGTAAATACATTTCAGCAAAGTTAACAAAAAAACTGTATTACCAAGATCATACCTACATATGAATGTTTGATCTCGTACAATCTCATCCGTGAAGGCTGTGAGAGTGAAAATGTAAACATCTTCTCCTCGGAGTGCAAGGGTATTTATAGCACTTCCTTGGGGATATAGTGTACTCTATGTCACTGCATCAGTGATTTTTTTCCCTGAAATTCAACTGAGCAGCACTGGCCCTGTATCCAGACGCAGCTCCTGTGCTCTGCTATCCTGGATCTTAGAGCTCTGTGTCTTTTTTATATATGCTAGGCCACGTGGACATTAGATGAGACAGATGCCACTTGTTGTGGGAGCATGTGTCTCTTCGTGGTTTTCCTTGTTATCCAGTGGGTGTATGTGATACTCTGAGAGTATGCACCCCACTGATAAGTCCCTCCTGGAGGATTAAGGAAAGTATTTTTAAAAGGGATAAGACTCAGTCTACTGGCATTTGTCTCGAGTTTGGAGGTTGTTAAAAGAAAATACTGGAATTTGCCATTAAGTAGTGAATCAGATCTCTTATGTGTTAAACTTAAGCATGACATAATAAGTGTTCAGAGGGGTGTACTATAAAGCAACATCAGCATAGTAACTATTGCATAACCTGCTCCAGACCAGATTACTGTAGGTTTCAGTAAGCTGCACACAAAAGCTAAACACACTGAGCAACCTGTAATGTTAAAGTGCATGCAGTTTTAAGTTTCAGGGCTCTAAAGTGCAGTTTTCACATTAGAAATAAGAAGTAGTGCCAAGAGCGTATCGAAATGTAGTAGAAATATATTAATATATTTAGGCCTATTTTACCACCCTGTGCACTTGTGATAATTTCCACAGAATTACTCTCATCAGTTCCTCTGATATTGTCTCTGATTGGAGTAAAAAGAAACCCAATTTTGTACATAAACAGAGCTAAATGGCATGAGCCAGCAAATGCAAAGAAAGCCTGGCAATGTTAAACTTGTTCCACTCCTCAGGAGACCACTCCTTTGTTGTTTCTTTAATAGCTTTGTATCTATGTGATGTTTGCACATCTACTTTTTCCCCAAGCAATTGTTTGACCACTTGGGGACAGTAAAAACAAATGTGTGAGTACAAAAGAAGCACACAGCGAAATATTGCAGGTATTCACTTCTTTAAAGTTTTGTTTTTGGGCCTTTAAAATCTCCTGAAGGACGTATCTGGCTGTTTGGGTCCGCTATATTCACCATCCAGCTTCTGTGTCCAAAAGAGCCCCTTTCGAGGGCACGATATAACAATCCACAATGTTATCTTTCTCTGTTTAATCTGTTTCTTCTACAATACCCACCAAATCCACAACGCAACATATAGCAGGTTCCAAGGCCTGTATATTAGTTTGTGCAAACATTCCCATAATGGAACCGCAGCGATGACAGTTAAATCTTGATTTAGTGCTGACTGTGCGTCCGGTACAAGGATGTGTCATAGCTTGCAATTGTATGACACTATTTCTTCTTCACTGCTTGAAAAGAAGGCAACTCATGAAGGCTCACGAAGATATTTCGTGTACCTTCACTTCTTAAATAACTGAGGGAGAACTCAAGATATTTAACCCCTTGAGAGGATCTTCTCTTTGGAGGGTTGTTGACCCACTGCTATTAGGATGTTTAAAGCCCCATTCTCACATTGCCTGAGATGACCTCAATAAGTTACACGATGGTGAGGAGGCGCAGTGTCTTATAGAGGTTTTACATCTTGGCCTTGCTTCATATCTTGGCTCATAGGATGGCTCACATGATTAACAGTCTGGGTTTCCATTTACAAATGTCATATGTTCACAGAAAAGGGGTTGAATCTCACTTCCTCTTTACAGCATGGATTCCTGTTCCAGTTAGAAATTGCATAATAATATTGTCTGCTGGCATTTTAAAATGCTGAGTAGGCAAGTAAAGACAATTTGGCCCTTTTCTGTTACACTTACCTGTTTCTTTTCTCCGTCCTTGTCATCTACGTAGGACAACACAAAGTCTATTCTTCGTACTCCGTCCCTAAAGAACACGGTGTCTCTGCTTGGGTCTAGTTTGTCTGTCTGCAGGAGAAACAACCACAAAGCAGAGCTTTTAGCTTTGAAACATTGACCCTTGACAGATACAGACAGAAACAAATTAAACTGACTCAGGCTTGCACTCATACAATTGGATACATAAAAAGCACAGAGGAAATATACCCTCCTGAGTCACAAAGAAAAAAATATTTTGACATTAAGCTGAAATCATACTTAAAGATCATACAGATGACATAACACCTTGTGTCAAAATTTGGAGAAGGGGCTAAAATGACAACTTCAAAAGTCCATTATGGATAAGAAGTATTGTATATGATAGATGTCTGAAGGAAATAATCTTTCCATGGCAGTCTTGTTCCACTTTGTTTAAGAGAGTTCTCACTTTCCAGAGGGCTTTATTCTATTCTTTTTTTCTTTATCCAAACAATGCTCAGGATTTTCTATGAATCTGTTGTGGTCAGTGCCATACTGCTGTTGCATGCTGGGGCAGCAGGTTGAGGATCGCGGATGCCAACAGACCCAATAAACTCATCCGCAAAGCCTGTAATGTTGTAGGGGTGGAAATGAACTCTTTAAAGGTGGTGTCGGAGAGGTGGATGTTGTCCAAGATAAAGACAGTGCTTGACAATAGCTCACACCCACTCCATGAGTGCTGGTCAGTCACAGGAGCATGTTCAGTGAGACACTGAGATTATCCAAATGCACCGCTCAGTGACACAGGAAATCACTCCTGCTGTGACTATCTCGCTGTACAATCCTCCATCTAATGCACACGTACGCACTGCAATCGTTGCACATCCTTAACATCACATCCTCTGCAGAGAAAATTACAAAGTCAATATAACAATGTGATCTATATATATTTAATTTTGTGTAATATACTGGGATATTTATAATTAGATGCATTATTATTTATTTATAACTTTGTAGTATAATATTTATTGTTTAATTATTTGATTTAGTTTAGTTAGTTACTGTTCTTTACTGTCTTGGAGGAAATTATGTGACCATAATTTCCTCTGGGATTAATAAAGCATTCTGATTATGGTTTTCCCACTTATCAGAAACATCAAGATCATTTGTTACTCTGACAGCTTACTCTTGAAGCATCTGTCTCAGCTTATTGAATTGGCTATAACTAGGAGCTAGTAAATTCAGATCTTAGGTTATCTAAATCATGCTGAAATCAGAGCTGCTGGATAGAAAGTCGCGTCATCTCTGTTCACTCCAACTGGCCAATGTTTTACAGCAATGGTGGAGCACGGAGCTTTGCTAAATTTCCGAAAGTTAGCAATACAGTACATAGCCGTGCCATAATCATATAGCAGCAGAGAAGTTTGATATGCATTTTTCAAAGGTAAGAAGTTAAAAAACAAGTCTGTGTGTTATCAGTATACAATCTATTTTAGGACTATTTGAAGACTACATGACAAGAGGCAGTAAGTCCTGGTGTCCACTACGGAGGACAATGAATAAAAGTTTAGTTTTGGAAGTAGTAAAATTACTGTGCAATTTTGATATCCTACTAACTAAAAGTTAAGACTCTCAAATTGAAGAAACAATTCTTATGCAATATAATTATAATATCTGCAAAAAGTCCCTAAAACAAACAGTGTTACTTAACCTCTCTTGTGGCCATAAAATATGGAAGCTGAAATTTCCATCATTTTGAAATGAAGTCAGAGAAGTCATGCAGATTCCATAAATGCTGCTTGACAAAGTGATCTTAAACTCATGTCCCCAACACAGGAATAAATTAATTGCTGGGTCTGAGGATGATATATGCAGTTTAGACCACTGATTACAGGGACATCTACTTCTCAGCCGAAAAGCATTTTTAAAAAAACACTTTCTCTGACTAGAAACATTTAGAGGGCAACAATGATGACTGTGGAGAAACCAGATTTAACTGCAAAGCCTGAATGCTACACAATCAAAGCCTAACATTACACAAAAATAGCGGACGGTAGAGGAGAAATGTGTCGTGTCTGTATCGTTACTTAAATTTCAGTATTTGATTACCTGAATGCATTTAGAATTCTAACATTAAATACTTTTCCATTAATGTAGAAATTCATCTTTACTGTATATACTCTTTTACCGTATATAAGAAACCTTTACGCTTAAACAAACAATAACCATTATTTTCAGCTACTCTAATTTCATCTATCATGCATCCATGCATGCACGATCATTAAATAAAAAAAGAAATTGAATGTATGTTAGTTTTCTCTGCATCTAAAGGCAATCTGAGTTTGTACTATACATTAAATAATTTATGTTGGGATCTCGAAATAATTGGTGCTGCATGGTAGGTAGCAAAACTAGACATTTGAGCTGATATTCACTAAAAATAGTGAGAAATAGCATGTCTTAACTCCACTTTGAGCTAGTTAGTGTGAACTGCCTGTATATATTTTTTAATGGTTATAGATAAAGTCTAAAAATAATGTTAATTCATTTAATGCCCAAAACACACTACATGGAAAACCTGATTTTAAATTATGTCATTTTGTGGATGAGCTTTGCTGTTCTATTAGTATGTTTCACATTTATATGGCTTCATTTCTTATTATTATATTAAATGTTATCATATGTTGTTATTAAATGTCGGTCTTTGCTGCTTTTCTATTTTTGTTTATTTTAATCATTTTTGTCTGTCATTGATTGCATGACCCGTCTTGCAATGAAAGAATAACAAAATAAAAAAGGTAACATACATTTGAATTGAAATGTTTTTCTTTTTTATCAGACGCTGTCATTGATTAACAGACTTTCCTCTAAAGGAGTGTGACTCAGCTTGTTATATTCAGGGTGCAATTTGTGGGGAGAAAAACACAGAGGGTTTATAGTCTGAATCCTGTTAGTGTTTATTACTGCTGTCAGTTTCCCATTTATAACAACTAAACTCATTATAACTTCAGCTAAACAAGATCACACAACCACAGCCTTTAAAATAACATTACAACATTTTTCTGTGATATTCTCTGTCTTATTATGGCTTTAAACACAGGTGACCCAGTCGAGACAAACGGTTTAACATCCCAGATGAAATCACATTTCCACTTATTGCTATTTGACAAGCCGTGCCATTTAACTTCAGTTTTAAATGAAAAAATCTTAAATTTCAAATGCACAAAATGCTGCCAGTTTAAAAATAATGCAGCAATATAAGGCTTAGAAAACAGACTTTTTCTGCAATCCTGCAGAAAATCATCTGCTTTCTGGTTTTTAGAGTTAACATATATGCAAGTTATGTGTTTTACAGCATCCTGAACCACATGTGAATGACTCTCAGGTTAGGCTCGATCTTTTCACTCAGGAGTGTGGCTGCTACTCTTTATCGGCCCATCACAGTAGCGGCACCATTACTTTCAAAGCCAGCAAACAGTGCACTTCATTTCTTCATAGACAGCGGCCGGTTGAGCGCAATTCAATGATTTTAAATACAGCATTGCAGAACTCATTGTTGTAGGAAATTCAGATGTTAACAATCAGGGATAATCAGTATTTTTCAAGTATTTTTTTCCACACACAGTAGAAATATTTCTGGGATTTTCTTGTGAGTTTCCTGTTCATTTCTAATTTAGCTAACTCTGAAACAACAGTGCTTAGTGGTTTAATAAAAAAATGGAATAGAAGCACTCCAGATCATTCCCCTCCCCTACTTTGTGTCATACCTGTCACAGGATCACAGTGCTGAAAGTGAAAGACAGCATCTGATTTAAGTGTTGTTCGCACTGTGGATCGTTTCAGATGCAGTGCTAAAAATCAGATGGGGCGGTAAAAATAATTTGGCAGAAGCAGGGACATATAGACCAGAGGCAGAGGAATAAAGCTTGGTCAACTACACCCTGTTTGGACCGTTAATTTTAACATTTCTGACCTAATGAGAATTTTTTTAAAATATAGTGATTCAGTGTTCAATGGTTATGCACTGAAACCTCATACACACAGAAATATACCATCATTTGTATTATTAAGATACATAGTGCATCTGTGGAATGACCTCATTATGTCACTGAAAAACCAAAGAGACAGTTTATTTCGGTCTTGCTGATATGAGAGGCACTCTGTGATAACATGGCTATCTTGTGACTCATCAGAGTCATCAATCAGAGGGGTGAGTCATCAAAGGGTCATCTAAGATTATAAAATTACTCATACATACAGTGAACACTGACATAAACAATTTAGTTGACTACAAAGGAAATAACACACAAACAAAAGGCTGCTCAATTAACTGTTAATGGAAATCTTAATGGAAATAGATATTAAATAAATAGATATCTGAGCTGACCAGCCCCTCTCATACAACTAGCAAAAAAAGTGATAAACCTTTAACTGTCATTCCCAAAATGTCTTAATTTTTTTTAGATAGCTAGATAGAAAGGGAATGTGTTGAAATGCTCACAGATACACCAGCACTCACTTCTGTATTTCCCGGCAGCGGCACCCTTTCAGGTAAAGAACCATTTCCGCTGCTTTCATCTGCAAAATAAATGAAGAAAAGAATAACATCAAGAGAATTATACAGCTGTACAGAAGAGTGCAGTAACAATGCTGTTCATGTTTTAGAATTCAGTCTTTGGTATGTAATAGCATAGTAATTATCTAATTATTATCGTATTATTGTATTGTAATTGAACTGGTCTAAATATACTCCATCCATTCATCCATCCATTTGCTTCCAATCCAATTCAGGGTCACGGAGGTGGTGGAGCCTCCTCCAGCTGCCATAGGGTTAAAAGTGGCATACACCTTAGACAGGAGTTAACTTGACACACAACTCTGAACAGTGTGAGGAATATCTGCAGAGAAGCCACACAGGCACATGGAGAACATGCAAACTCCACACAGAACGGTCCCATGAGGTCCAGACTTTCTTGCTCTGAGGTGCAACAAGATGCTAACTATTCCACCACTTTGCTGCCCAGTCGAATAAGTCGAATCGTTAAATTATATATTTGTTCATGTCAGCAAATTGTTGTCTCACGTAGGACTTAGTGGTCTTTTTCATATTAGTTTGTGTTGCTGAAGGATTAGCAGCACATAAACTCAAACATAGCCAATCTTAAACAGGTAACCCAGAGACGGGTACCTGGTTGAAGTGAATTAAGCTTAAAATGCACATGCTTACAAATTTGCAGACTTTAAGCAAAAAACATGATTAATGAATTAAACATGAATGATTTTTCAAACTTCTCAAAAGCAGTAGTTGCACATATATCATCTAAATTGACAGGAAGTAACTGTTAAACTAGTTTAAATAATTTGGACCGCAGGGTAAATTAAAGCTCACTCATAACAAAAACACCCCTTTAAGAAGAATCAGCTGCCAAATTACTGTTATGGCCTCAAATGCATTGTAGACAGCATCAATATAACAAGCCAATGAAAAAAAGCCTGCAGGAGGCAACATCAGGAGATACTGACTATCACCATGTTTGTAAGTACTGAGCTGAGAGAGATGAAAACACAAAGGCCACATTGCACATACACACTTATTCAATGGCTCGCCACATTCCAGCATAGCCTCTCTGACCCTGCGTGGCAGACTCTGGCAGAGGAAATGTGCTCATGTTGCACTGCTCTGCTAGCTGCCTGCTCCCCTATTATTCCTGGATGGTGGGAAAGCTGCACTTCCTGTGGGGGAGGCTGCATGATGAACATATCAGTGAGAGGGAGGAGCTGGCCATTGAGGTTGCTGTTGTATCAAAGGGTCCAGCCTCCTCCTAAAAGAAGCACACACCCAGCACACAAAGAACACAAAGCGCTTCAGTCTCCCTCAGCTTGCACTGGCAGAGACCTTTCGTTAAGCAGGAGGGTCTGACAGACAGCAGTGAGAGCCAATAGCAGCAGTACTTCACTGAGAGGCCTGAAGAGGCACTTGGAGTAAGAATGTGGCATATCAGTTAGACTATAAGAATCCACAGGGAATATAAGTAGCATATTACACCGTCTTTCCAATTACCCCTGTGTGAGCTGCTTTTTTCCTCTCCTGTCTTTTTCATCCCAATTGTTTTGGTCTAACTCCAACTGTGCCAAGCCGTCCACAGTTATCACAACCTGGCTTAGAGCAAACAAAGGCAAAAGGCCAGCAACTTCCACAGAGAGACAGACTGAAGGAAAACACAAAGTAGCTTTCCCTCTGTGAAACAGGGCAACAGACACACTTACTAGAACAGATGGCCATAAATGAGTCTTCACTGGAAATTACTACCACGTATTAAAATGAGACAGCTATTAATTTGGGCAAAACTGAATAAGTGAGAAGTGCCATGCGCTCTTTTAACTACCCACTTTCCACCCATTTAACCCAATTACACTTCTCCTGCTATCTATTTACAGTAGCTGAGATACTCTCTCGTCAGCATGATTGTCAAAAAACATGTTACTAACTTCATGGGAACTGAACAGTGGCATTTTGAACTATCTCCAAAACAAATTAGAGCACCATTGCTGAGTATTGACCCTGATATAACCAAACAGCATTTCAAAATCTGTTGCATGACTGTTCATAAAAAGTTGTGCGTACCTCATGCCCATAGGTCCTGCCCTGTAAGAGACACCACAAGGCCAAAACTGGAAGTAGATCAGTGCAAACTCATCCAGGAGGTAGTGACTTTATACGTGTGAGATGCAGCCAAGAACAGAATCAACTAATCTCTTTTCCTAAAGGAGTTGATTCTATCCAGAGACGTGGTGCTGTACTGATGTTCAGACAGAGCAGAGGAAGGCGAGAGGCTACAAGATTCACATGTAGCCGAAGCAGAGGCATCTGCTGGTGTTATGAGCTGTAAACAGAACAAGGTTGTAGCAGATGTATGCAGTGAGCTTTCAGAGCTTTATCATAAGAACAATCGAAAAACTATTTTCGCATCTTTACTTTCTGCATCATTGGAATTTGAATCGTGTTAGGAAATAACAATCATTAAGATCTTTAAGATAAAGTCTATCTGTGTTGTGAGAAAGTCTTGAGCCACCCCTCATTCTTGTAATAGTGGGCTTCAGCAATAGCTATTCAGACCTTCCAAAGGTCTCTCGAAGTTTTCTTTTGTCATTAGCTGTTTTTTCACAGCCTCAGTCTACTCTTTACAAATCCCCACTTTCAGAGGAACATTTGTTTTATTTTATAAGCCACTTAAAACTGACCTAATCATCATTCAACAATAAAAAAAACTCAAGAGATGAACCTGACACAGGACCTGGGAGATGCACCCACTGATCCATCTGCTGTTTGCTGAAGTCACATCAGAAATATCAATAAGCCATTTGTAAGGAAGGAGAACCAGGAAAGGAGGCTGAGGTATGCCAAATTACACAAGGAATGGACTAAATGGTAAATGGTCTGTATTTCTATAGCGCTTTACTTGGTCCTAAGGACCCCAAAGCGCTTTACACTATACACAATCATCCAGCCATTCACACACACATTCACACACTGGTGATGGCAAGCTACATTGTAGCCACAGCCACCCTGGGGCGCACTGACCGAGGCGGGGCTGCCGGACACTGGCGCCACCGGGCCCTCTGACTACCACCAGTAGGCAACGGGTGAAGTGTCTTGCCCAAGGACACAACGACCGAGACTGTCAGAGCCGGGGCTCGAACCGGCAACCTTCCGATTACAAGACGAACGCCCAACTCTTGAGCCACAAAAATGAATAAATGAATCCAATTTTCAGACCTTTGGTTTGATACAACAGTGAGTGTCTACAGCTATCTGTAAAACACAGTGGAGGCTCCGTCCCGGTTTGGTGCTGCGTTCCAGACAAATATCTCCCCTGAGTTACTGCTTCACATCAAACTTATTCCGTCAGCAAGATTAAGAACAGTGAGGAGTGACCAGCATCAGAGTTGGAAAATCTCCATTATTCTAAATAATTAAAGAAATCAGAAATCAATTCACATTACATGAGTGGAAGAGAAGAGGAGACCTTGTGCCAGGATACCGGTTCCCTAAAGACAGCACTGATCTTGCAGAGTAGAAAGAAAAGAAAGCAGGGGCTATGACACTGCTGCCACTGCTATCATCTAACAATAATCTATCTTTATCCAGACAATCTGATGATATGAATGGTAAATGGCCTGTATTTGTATAGCGCTTTTACTAGTCCCGCCTAGGGACCCCAAGGCGCTTTACACGTCCAGTCATCCACCCATTCACTCTCACATTCACACACTGGTGGAGGCAAGCTACAGTTGTAGCCACAGCTGCCCTGGGGCAGACTGACAGAAGCGAGGCCGCCATATCGCGCCATCGGCCCTTCTGGCCAACACCAGTAGGCGGTAGGTGAAGTGTCTTGCCCAAGGACACAACGACCGAGACTGTCCGAGCCGGGGCTCGAACCGGCAACCTTCCGATTACAAGGCGAACTCCCAACTCTTGAGCCACGATCGCCCCACGGGCTTGTCTGTATGAAAATACAGACAAGCCCGTGCTGCCTTTCTATTTACAGTAAACTGACAAAACTTGATTCTGTGCTCGCTGCACTCTTTGCCTAAGCAGGCAGCCAGCTCGAAGCATGATATGTGTTCATGAAGATATATGCAAAGTTGGACTAAGGTACAACCAAAGTAGTCAAATGTACCTCAGCACAATCACAATCATTTCTGCTACAGGACTGCCTGTTACAGAAAAGGTGTCTCTAATTTCTGCAGCTTTGGGGACACATGCAGCCCCCAGATGAGACGCACACATAGCTTCACTTTTTATGTGACGCTGTAAGGCCAGCAGCCTCATCACACTGAGTCACCGAAACAAAGATTATGAAAGTCAACCCGCATTTCTCAATCTGAAACAGCATCCTGGGTTTAGTGTTCATCTAACATGAGGATGTGAAAGTTTACATCACTTACCCACTCAGTCACCCACTCATGTGTACGTTAGCCACATGAATGGCTAATGTACACCCTTACTGCTTCCCTAGGAATTAAGAGGAAGAGTAGCAGGCAGGTGCTGGTAATCAAATACACTTGATTTAAAGATCACTGTAAGTGTGAACACCCCTATTAAAGCAGAAGTTTGGCCAATTTGGTGGTCTAGGTGTGTGTTATTATCACAATACACACAATATGTGTTACATATTACCAAGAGGGACATCAATAATAGAAAAACAACTGCTGCTCATTAATTTGGATAGGATTATAAGGCTATTTCCACACCGTCTGAAGTTTATCCTTCTACAGTGGGAAACATTATCCACAAGTGAAAAACACAAGACAGCTTCCATTCTTCCCAAGAACACATTCTAGCAAATGCACCTCAATGCAATGCTCAACAAAGAGTTGAATCTCAGATTTTAAAAGACTTAGGTTTGCAAAGTTACATTTGAACAAACCACAAGACTTCTGGAACCAAAGGGGAAATGCTTGGTCATAATTCACAGCACTGCGTTTGGCAGAAACCACACACAACATGACACAAACACCTCATTCCCACTGTGAACGCCTCTGTATACCAAAAAATTCTGGAGTCAAATGAAAGGTCATCTGTCCAAAAGCTAAACTTAATCAGGCAAAAGGACAATGACTGGAAGAACAGCATTCTCCAAAATGATATCAGAGGCTGATAAAGTCACTTCAACTTATTGCTCTCAAGGACGGTTATACAATTTAATCACTCGTGGAGTGAACAGTTTTTCACAAACCTGCATGAAGTCCTGTGACTGCGCTTACATTTTACTTGAGTGCTTGTGCTTTATTTGCATTTCTGTGCCACCACATTTGAGAGGAACACACTGTATTTAATTTTTACTTTGAACTATAAGAATGCATTCAAAGTATGATTGTCTTACTCCCTGTAATAATGAAGGCATACTTTACAGGCTAACATACCACAGGCTAAGAATAAGCTACTGCAGAAGGACTGATGGCTACCTAAAGAAAAAGCTAGCTGTAGTAGCTATCCTTCTTTAGCAAAAGACTATCTGAAGCCAAATGAGGTTTTTTTTCTTCTTCTTATGTTAGACTTATGTTTGAATATGGTAGTCCCTAATTTCTCAGTGATTAGTGGACTCTCTTGGGTAATGTTATCAAAAGTTGCTCATTCCTGATGCTGTAGTGGAAGCACTAAGGCAAAGTATTCAGGCAGAAGCTCGTTAGAGCTTCAACATATCTCTCCTGGGCCCACAGAAATCAGTTCACAGGCTGTGCTGCATACTGCATTTGTGAGTAACATTATACATGCAGGAGTTTTTCTGCTTTTATAGTACTAGCAAAACTTTGCTATAAAAAGTTATACATGTTGCTTATGATATAAATCATCAAATAGCCTAGCCACAAGTTGAAATACCATGGGCACATAGCTTAATTCAGCCTCTGGGTGCATGCACCAGTACAAATTTGACACAGTACACAGCACATTAAGCTACCAGACGGCAGACACTTAAGCAAATGGCTACAATATGAAAGCTGAGATAGCAGACAGAGAGGCATTTGATTCTGATCAGCAAACAAACAGGAAAGCCGTAACAAATTTACATAAATGGAGCATACGCAGTGACATTAAACCGACATGATGACGGCATGCGATGGAGGGTGCGAAGAGAAATAGCAGAGATAACAATGACGCGAGGACGGACAGACAGGCGTCACATAAAGCCTCTGATCTGCCCGTACCTGGGTGGAGGTTAATCCTGAATGCAGTCAACACAGCAGGAACATCTTTAAGGGACAGACAGACAGTGGTTAGGAGGTGGAATTAAACTGTAGATCAGGACAACACAAAGGTTATTAAGTATTGAGCCATCAGACTTTCACTTACACAAGCATTAAATAAACAGCATAAAAGTACAACAGAGAGTCCTATCACTGCTGGAAATCAGACCACAGCTTTTATATGTTGCAGATCATCGACACTGCTGTGTTTTTGTACCTTTGATTCAGTATCAAGCAAATTGTTTTTACTATGACTCAAGCAACATGCGTGGGCGCCTATGGTTCAGAAGAGGCCCCGCTTACAACTCCTGTGTAGCTCTTCAGTGTGCCTGGCACAGAGCTAGAATGTCCTGCTTACTGTACTGAAACAGGCGTTCTATATTTTACTCCATTAAGAGCTCTTCAGAGTGTCGTTCGACCTTCCACTTTGACAAATGGAAAACACAGCACTGGTTTATTATGACAACATAATCCTTTCTCAAGAGAAGCAATACAAACATA
The DNA here is from genome assembly GCF_056152115.1 of Neolamprologus brichardi. Classification (NCBI taxonomy): domain Eukaryota; kingdom Metazoa; phylum Chordata; class Actinopteri; order Cichliformes; family Cichlidae; genus Neolamprologus; species Neolamprologus brichardi. The sequence goes on along the minus strand of NC_142104.1, from coordinate 21,949,970 downwards.
TCACAGACTGCTCTACAGCTTCTCTCTATTCATGAGTTTGATAATGCCAGATGGGGCATGAGGGCTCAATTGCAAATCGATGTATATGAAATATTAATGCGATGAACAATACTGTAGTCTAAATAGGGGTTCCCACTCAAAGTCATCCAATATGCAGGATCACGCGAACCACAAGTGTGTCTTGATGAGAGCATCAGGCAAGTATGTCAGGCTTTTACAAAAAGAACTGAATTAAATTTTAACATTTGATGCAAAAACGCAAATAAGAACTTTTAATCTTGCAAGCACGGTGCACACCCTGTTTCAGTCAAACCACAACATCCTGAGCTCAAACCCAGGGCCTCTGTCTTTTGGACGAAGCATCCTCAAAGTCTGCCACTCAACATTTCCTGTCAATACAGCTGACTATATTCAAAATGCATCCAGATTAATATAAATGTTGTTTAAAAAATAGAATACGTGAGGCTTTAAACATATACAAGGGACCGCTACTGATAAAGGTTTTTTTTTAAAGGGTGTCTTTTATTTTTAGAAAGCATTGTTTGAAATGTTGACAGTTGTGTTTTCACATTTGCATCGTGCTCATGTTGTTGCCAAGAACACAAGTTTCCTTTCTTATCATCAGGAAATTGTTGATACTTTCCTGACAAATACCGGAAAGCTTGAACAGTGCCAGCTGAAGAGGTCATATGCAGAGCAGAAGTCATAATTCATCGCGTTAAATAGACACACACATAACACGCCTGGACTTCAACATTTGACATGTCTGACAGTCTTTTAAGGAAGAGATGTTTGATGAAATCTTTTGAAAGGATGACTGGACGAGACAGATTAGGGCACAAAAGTAGCTTTCTTGCGTCTATGATATGAAGGCCTTGGGCGTTTTGTTTGCTCAATAAGCGGATTAACAACATTAACCAATGAGTGACTGCACAACAGTGAGTCAGGTTCCTGCATCCAAAGCTGCCCTATAAAGAGCACCCATATGGACTGGTGACATATTAAAGGAAAAACTCCTACACTCCTACAGTAAGGATGTTGGTGAGGAGGAATGGTTTGCTGCTTTGAGTGTCCTTATCACCTAAGAAAAGAATCAATATGGAGGTGTTACCTTTTACCCTGATAAAACACGTCTATCCTGGTGGGACTGGCACGATGGGTCACTGAATCAGTATGAAAATGACACGAATCATTTGCTACTGAACTTTCCCTCACAAGATCCCCACCCAGTCGGTGATGGTGGTGACAGATAGTGCGTTCCTCTACAGTCATCAAAGCACCAAATCAGGGGCGTATCTTCTGGAAAAACGATATTCCATGTTTTCATCAGAGTCCCAGCGACTTTTCAGAGGTGTTTTCACATGTGAGCTTTGGGCAGATTTTGCAAGAATCGAGTCAGGATAGATGTTGTTGTTCTTTCTCAAACAAAACACAACAGGAAACACTTCCCTTCAGCTGTTTTCGCACTACTGCACATGCTCTGTGTGGTTTAGGCGAGGGAGCTCCCTGCATGCCGGTGGCGGCACAGACGACGCCCATTCACTAGCTGTAAATGCAACGAATTCTAAACAGCGCTGTTCACACATCAGCACAGCGTAACATCACGCAGCCTTTGCACTTGGGAACTGACATTTAAAGAGTGTCTAATGCCTGATCCAGCTGATATCAGCCTTCTCACGTGCACCTCTGTCAGGCAGTGGCTAGAGACGTTCAGGGCCGCAGTGCAAGTGTGAAAACAACTTTTGAAAATCCGCTAAAGCTATTCTGGCATCGTGCGATGGCCCGACACCTTACTAAGACACATGATGTTTTTTTTATTTGTCACTTGTCTCTACAAAAACGTACCAAAAGCCCAGGGGAAAAAAGAGGCATATGCCACCTATGATTAAAAATTTATAGAGCAAAAAACAAAAGGTCTGTAGTCTGAAAATAGTTCTGGCAGCACAATAAGATCTCATCTAGTCTTACTGTGGTTGTGGTGAGAGGACGTCTTGCTTGCCTGCCATGTGTAATTCTGTATTTTGCCTCCTCAAAGGGAGTAATTTAATTACAAGGCCTGTTTCCATAGCAACTCTTTGGCTCTGCTTCACCTCTGACTGGCAGATGACTTCATCAGCTGGACTGCGGATTGAGATCACCTTAAAAGGAGGTAAATCCCGATATAAATGAGTAATTAATAAGGGGCACTTAAAAGTGGAGTCATTAAGATTTTTTCCCTGACTGTAAACTGGCCAAGAAAAAGATTTACTGACAGAGGGTGACAACAAGCAGCAGGTTGATTTTAGAAAACCATCCACCAAACGGTATACGCTGTCCATGGACATCTGGTGTTTATCCAGCAGCAGAATGTCATTGATGACTATAAATCAGTGTTTGGGCAGCTGTGAACAAGGTAACACATACAGACACACACACCGAGGTGAGGACTGAATCCTTCCTCTCCTTTGTTTCCCCTTTCACTTGTGGCTGAAAGTCTGGCCTGATAAGAGCCCGAACAAAGCCTCTGTAGAACAGCAGTCTTTTAATCTACTGCTCACTCTAAATAAACAGCCACGTGTCCTTATAAACAACCCTCTAATACACACAGCGGAGGATATGCAAATACAAACAGGGAAAGGTGTAATTGAGGCATCGTAATCTTAACTCAGACATGGTTTGATTGAATGAAAATGCTGGAAAATGTGTTCTATAAACGTTTTGTTTTTCTCTTCTCATAATGGTCTTGTTGTGATGCAGTGGTCTGTTAGGCAGAGGTAAGCAGGCTCACAAATTAAAAGGCCCGGCTGCTCTTGTCACAAAAGCAACAGAGGTTTCCAGTGCACCTAATTCATCTTGTCCTCCAGTAGGTCAGGAGATATCAGCACATGCCATGCTCTTACTGCAACTTGAGTATACTTGTATTATTCCTGTTATGGATTTGTGTTTCTTTTGGAAACCAGAGCGTCTCCTGACTTATGCAAAATCTTGCTGGATGCCTCCAGACGTCTGTGGCTCAGTTTTAGAAATGCTGAAAAGTTTCCCACTGCACATGTGCGGAGTTTCAAATGTCAGCGAGAGGACAGCATAAAAATGAAGATTTAGTGTTTGTGAGGCAAAGACATGGGTTATTCAGACTGGGATGGACTGACACATAGTGCTCAAAACATTAAAAGTGTCATTAGCTCATAGATCTGCTACTTTAGATACTGGAGTGAAAGCAAGTCATTTAATTCATTCATTCATTAGTATGATTTATCACGAGCCAGACACAAGTCCTGTGCAGCAATGTCATACAATCCTCTCAGGACTAAAACGACCGCAGAACCAAACCATTAGTTTTCACAGTGCTCCGTCAACTTAACTGACTTTCTAATGTCCACGTAGAAGCAACAAATCACGGTAAGCCGACATAATTCAACCAAATTCATGTCTGAAAGCATTCCTGTGGTGGCACATTGTTCAGACTGTGAACCCCCAGAGAGGTGACTTCATGTGACTAGGCGAAGAGTCAGTAAAGCCTGACTATCTCACAGGGGGCTAGTCCCATTAGATAAGGTAACACGTGTTAGGCTTGACAGATAGCAAAAAGTATGTTTACTCACATGCTTTACAGCATTGATCAATTTGTCTTCTTCTCTAATTTAATTCGTTAAAAAATGAGACGCTTCTAGGATAGTTTACTACAGTGTATACTGAAATATTGTGCGCTAAAAATATATATGCAGTCTGGCTCAGTTTGGGAAACAGACTATGTGTGTGACCTCAGTGTCACCCTGAAGTTGTAAGGGACTTGGCTGTATCAAAGCAGTAGACAAAAAGAACAAACAGCATGTGTGTTTTGGTCATGGGATCTCTGGTGCAACCCAGCATCACTAACTGGGCTGTATACAAGCACAAGTCAAGTAACCAAATTACAGCCACATGTAGAAATGGTTTTGCCACGTAAGATAAAATAACTAGAGGACATAATTTCGATATAAATATTCACCCTTCACTGCTGAATTGCGAGTTTACGATGAACCTCGGATTACTGTAACTTGTAGAGCGTCGCTCTGCCACAGCAGCTGCCACATTTAGAAATAAAACCGTGCATTTATGCGGTTACCTGCAGCCCTGGCGCTCTGCAGCTCGATCAGAGTCTCATCCTTCGCCTTACCAGTTATTCGTCTCATAGCGGCTAGCGCTGTTATTATAACGGCTTCACCTTCTCGGGAAAGTGGGTAAGGCGGTGAGGATGCCGCTGTCTCCTGTCGGTGTCTGTGAAGACCAGCACTGAGTGATCACACACTGAAATCAGCGAAGAGATCCAGGTTAAGGGAGGGTAGATGGATCATATTTACACTATAATCGATTTTTACTGAAACGGTCCCAACAGGGCTCCTGAGTGCTAACCGAGGAGACCAGGCACGAATAAAGGGGAGTGGCTCTGCTTTTTTCTGTTTTTTACGTCGGCAAAACTGGGTGTATGTGTGTGTGCAAAAGAGAGAGAGAGAGCATATAGGAAAAATTTGTCATGTGGCGAGGCTGTTTGAGAAATAGCACCATCTTGTGGTCATTTTGTAGTGAGACAAGCCAATATTTTATATGAAGAGTTTGAAAATAAAGAGTTAAAATCGATTCAGGCTCATGTTGAAGGGACTTTACCTTATTTTCTCTCATATATATACATATAGTGTTACAATGGATTCAACACGGCTAAAGGTTCAAATAACTGAGGTCAGTATATAAGCAAGTGATCTCTATGGGCGTGCAGTTCTTGATATGAACACAGAATCCCATCTTTTGTGCAAACCTTCTGTTTGCAAGGGGCAGCAAATCAGCAGATCAGAAGAAAGTTGGCTTAAAGGGTTACGAGCTAAAACAGTGGATGAGCTGAGGGGCTGCACCAAGGAGCTGTGAAACGTTACCTTTTTAAGTTTTAATATAAATATATATATATATATATATATATATATACACACACACACACACACGCTGCACTCCACGAGCATCTGGCAGCACAAATGAACCAGCTGCTAGTTGACGAGAGACACCAAGAATGGCTAACTGAAGGCCGGACAGTGACCTCATAGCAGCTAAGATGAACAGGCACATGTCTCAATACATGAGTGGGGCACAGAAAGGGATGGGCAAGAACACCAGCTACTGGTAGACTGAACAATCAGCTGAAACTGCAAAACCAGACTGACCAACCTGTGCACTGCCTGGATTGATTACAAGAAGGCCTATGACTCAATGCCCAACACCTGGATCCTGGAATGCCTAGAACTAAACAAGATCTACAGGACCCTAAGAGCCTTCATCAGGAACTCAATGGGGATGTGGCGGACAACACTAGAAGCCAACTTCAAGCCCATAGCACAAGTCACCATCAAGTGCGGGATCTACCAAAGAGATGCTCTGTCCCCACTGCTGTTCTGCATTGGCCTGAACCCCCTCAGTGAGATAATTGACAAGACTGGCTATGGATACTGACTACGGAATGGAGCAGTTGTCAGCCACCTCCTGTACATGGATGACATCAAGCTGTATGCCAAGAGGGAACGAGACATTGACTCACTAATCCACACCACCAGGATATACAGCAATGATATCGGAATGTCGTTCAGGCTGGAGAAGTGTAGTTGGATGGTAACAAAGAGAGGGAAGGTAGTCAGAACTGAGGGGATCGAACTACCAGAAGGCAACATTGCAGACATAGAGCACAGTTACAAGTACCTGGGGATCCCACAGGCAAATGGGAATCATGAAGAGGCCGCCAGAAAAGCTACAACCACCAAGTACCTGCAGAGGGTCAGGCAAGTCCTGAGGAGTCAGCTGAACGGTAAAAACAAGATCCGGGCTATCAACACCTACTCCCTGCCCGTGATCAGGTATCCAGCTGGGATAATAAGCTGGCCAAAGGAGGAGATGCCACTGACATCAAGACAAGAAAGCTCCTGACCATGCATGGAGGGTTTCACCCCAAGTCCAGCACCCTGAGGCTGTACGCTAAGTGGAAGGAAGGAGGCCGGGGACTGATGAGTGTCAGCACCACAGTCCAGGATGAGAAAATGAACATTCACAAATACATCAGTAAGATGGCCCCGACCGCATGCTCAGTGAATACTTCAGGCAGCAGAAACCCAAGAATGAGGAGGAATGCGAAGAACTATCATGGAAGGACAGGTCCCTGCACGGTCTGTACCACCGGCAGATAGCAGAGGTGGCTGATATCCAGAAATCCTACCAGTGCCTGGACAAAGCTGGACTGAAAGACAGCACAGAGGCACTAATCATGGCAGCACAGGAACAAGCTCTGAGCACAAGATCCATTGAGGCTGGGGTCTATCACACCAGGCAAGACCCCAGGTGCAGGCTGTGTAAAGATGCCCCTGAGACAATCCAGCACATAACAGCAGGGTGCAAGATGCTAGCAGGCAGGGCATACAGGAACGCCATAACCAAGTGGCCGACATAGTGTACAGAAACATCTGTGCCGAATATGGCCTTGAAGTCCCAAGGTCAAAATGGGAGACGCCCCCAAGGGTGGTGGAGAATGACCAAGCTAAGATCCTGTGGGACTTCAAGATACAGACGGACAAAATGGTGGTGGCTAACCAACCGGAAATAGTGGTGTAGCTGTCGCATTGAAATGTAATTATTATGTGATTGCAATGTTCAAAATTTTGTGTCTAATCTGGATTCATGTTGTGTTGTCACCACCTACTGGTGGACCTGAGTATGGCGCTTTGTGGTGAGCATGCTTTGGGGTGATGCTCAGTTAAGCGCACATGTCACCAGAGACTGAAGGCTCGAGCCAGAAAGAGAAGGCTGGCTTGTGTAAAAGGTGGAAATATGGACGATGTGAACTACAATTGCTCATGAATGTTAAGTAGAAAGGCGCAGATGGTATGTTCGTGCATTTACTTTGTGTGAATGTTTTATTTGAGTTGTAATTTTTTGTTCTGCTGATGTAATATCTGTGTTTTTCATTGACCATTTCACCATAGTTTTTCACGGTGTTTGCTGGTGAAAAGAAGATTAAAATACTGGCTAAACATCAGTTGGAGTATGGCCCTTTATTCTACTTCGAACATGAAAAACCTTCAGGAGCAGTTGCAAGTGGTAAACAAACAGAAGAAGACGGCTGTAGTGATCGATGTAGCGGTTCCCAATGACAGCAACATCAGAAAGAAGGAACACGAGAAGCTCAAGAAACACCAAGGGCTCAGAGAACGGCTCGAGAGGATGTAGAGGGTGAAGGTAACAGTGGTCCCAGTGGTAATCGGAGCACTAGGTGCAGTGACTCCCAAACTAGGCGAGTGGCTCCAGCAGATCCCAGGAACAACATCAGAGATCTCTGTCCAGAAGAGCGCAGTCCTAGGAACATAAGAACAGCTAAGATACTGCACAGGACCCTCAAGCTCCCAGGCCTCTGGTAGAGGACCCAAGCATGAAGGATAGACTGCTCGCAGGGGCGAGCGGGGGATACTTTATATCTATATCTATATCTATCTATATCTATATCTATATCTATCTATATCTATCTATCTATCTATCTATCTATCTATCTATCTATCTATCTATCTATCTATCTATCTATCTATCTATATATATATATATATATATATATATATATATATATATATATGTGTGTGTGTGGAGAGAGACAGAGAGAGAGACAACTGTGAGTTATGCGAAGCTATTCTAGTGGAATCCACAAATAAAATATTTAACTGGAAATGAGCAGAAAAAAAAATGACTCTATCTTAAAGACCATAAGGGAATATTCTCATTCATTTTCTCCCGCCAGTTCCTGACCACAACAAATGCAAGAACTAAAGATGCTAAAGATGCTTTTCAGTAGCTGACGAGGATGTTTTAGTACTCGTAGACCACTTCTTTACATTAACTGAGCACTCAAGCACTTTCTATTCTACACATCATTCACTCATTCACACACATTAGTACAAGCTTTTTGCTTTGCCTAATTGTTTTTTTTAAAAAAGATCTAATATTAACACACGCACACACACACACACACTGATAGAACATCTGAGGACACTTGGGAGCAGGGGCGTAATTTCCAGGGTGGTTAGGGAGGTTATGACCCCCCCAATAATCAGACCCAACCAATATAACCCCCTCAATAAAATTATGAATTATCTTGCATAAATAGGTATAAATAAGTTGATTTTCTTTACTCATTTCAGGTATTACCAGCAAAACAGTTGCATGTTTAATCATCTGGGAATTTACCCAGATTTATTTATTTATTTAGACAGAAATATTGCTTGGGAGGCAGCATCTTACCCAAGGATACTTTCTACATGCAGACTGTAAGAACTGGGGACTGAACTAGCTCTGTCCAATGAACCACAGCCATACATAGTTTTAGACACACAGCTCTGGCTGTGATCACAGATGCCACAGCTATCTACTGTTCAAACCTTCTGTTTGCGAGGGGCAGCCAATCACAGCAGGGTTGGCTTAAAGGTAACTTTGCTCCTTAACCCTTTCACGCATAGTGGTCACTACAGTGGACAGCTATTCAAATGCTGTTTTCTTGTATTTGTGTCAGTGTTGATGGTATACTTGCACATAAACCACTACACTGAACACTGATGTGTCACGTCATACCCTGCCATCCACTGGTCGTTTAATGTTACTAGAGATGTATGTCGTGTTTCATTGTAATTATTGCTATTTAACCCTGTCATGCATGAAGTATGACAACCTCAATCGGGATTTTAATTCATCTTTAGGCCTGAAAAGATGAATAAAAGTACTTAAGACAAAAATTCTGATTGAAGTTGTCATAATCCACGCATGAAAGGGTTAAAGGAGGAGGACAAAAAAACAGCTGTTTTAAATAAATTCAATGAATTTTCTCTGGCTGATATTTGTCCTTTGAGTTCTGGACGTCCTGTGGCAACGCAGCCGTCTACCAGCTTCCTTCTGCAGACGAGCTTTATGGAGATGCTGACATCATTTTCCAGCAGGACTTGGCACCTGCCCACGCTGCCAAAAGTACCAAAACCTGGCTCAGTGATCATGGGATTGTTGTGCTTCATTGGTCAGCAAACTCACCTGACCTGAACTCCAAAGAGAATCTATGGGGCATTGCCAAGAGAAAGATGAGAGACATGAGACTGAACAATGGAGAAGAGCTGAAGGCCACTATTGAAGCATCCTGCCTTACATAACACCTCAGCAGTGGCATAGGGCATATATACTATGCCGCACTGAGGCAGTAATTCATGTCACCCAAACCAAGTACTGAGTACATATGCATGATTACTTTTCAGAGGTCCGACATTTCTCTATTTAAAATCTTTGTTTTATTGTTTTTGTGTAATATTCTGATTTTCTGAGCTTTTGAATTGGGGGTTTTCACAAGTTGTAAGCCATGGCCAACAAAATTATAACAAATAAAGGCTTGAAATATGTCAGTCCAGTACAGCACCTTTGGGATGTGGTAGGATTCACATCATGGATGTACAGCCAACAAATGTGCAGCAACTGTGTGATGCTGTCATGTCAACATGGACCAGAATTTCCTGCAACTTGCAGAATCGATCTGAAGACCATCCCGGTACTAGCAGGCTGCACCTAATGAAGTCAACACTGAGTGTAGTTTTTTAAACATGCGCTCTAGTAAAAAACGGAGCGCATGGCTGACACAGATAAGGTGTACACAGATTCATAAATACCGCCACTAGGAGGAGCTCGTCTACAGCTAAACAGCTGAGCTTTGTCGTAACCGTGTGCTCGGAAGCCCTCCTTCCTTATTTATCATATCAGGTTCACTTGTGCTGAACCATCAGCTTTAAATAAAACACATACAGCCAATCTGACACAGTTACACCATTTTGGTTTCATTGTCCTCGTAGAACTGAAGCTGAAAACAAACCCAAACCAATGCAAACTAACGAACAATTAAAAACACAGATGTCATGTGTTCAGTTTGGATCCAGATGGTTGCTATTTTTTATCAACCAGTTTCATACAATAAAAATCATTCATTGTCACAGTCTGTTAATTTATTTATTAATTTACTGATATCTAAAGCTTGTTACGTCATATTCCCCGTATGAAAATCGATATCATTTCAATTAATTATTCTTTTTTTATTATTGGGATAATGACTGATTGCTGTATTTAGGAGCAGTCATCTGTACTGATACAAGGTTGGCTTTGTTTTCCTGACGTGCAGAAATCATGCCGCTTGTGCAGGTTTCTCGTGCACTGAGAGCAAAACAGTCTGCAGTCGGCTCTTTTGTTTGAGACCAGATTCAGTGTGTGTGTGTGTGTGTGTGTGTGTGTGTGTGAGAGAGAGAGAGAGAGAGAGAGAGAGAGAGAGAGGGAGGGGGGGGGGGGGGTTGAGGCAGTTTTTAGGATACAGCAGAGTGAGTGAGGAGGCTAGAGAGAGAGAGAGCGGGATGCTGACAGACTGCTGATAGATGGTTAAAAATGGCGAAATCTCGTTCGACCCCTGCGAGGCACCACCTCAATGTAGCACTGTAGGTCGGAACATGTAGTATCTGAAGCTGGACGTCTGCGTTCCTTTCGCTCTTTTTTTTCTTTGACCCGTGTTTGTTCATCTCACGTTGTTCTCTGCGAGTGCTGGAATATCTTCCGTGTTTAAATGGCATCCACAAGGCGCCGCCGCCTTCTGTGCTTTTTGGGAATACTCCTGAACGCTTTAATCGGTAAGTGGCATCATCTTATAGCGTAGTGTGCAGCAGAGTGTAACAGCGTGACAGGGGACAACCTCTCTCAGCCCGGTGCTTACAGCAAGCAGCGAGCCTGTTAGTGACCAGTAACCCTGAACTTGGCCCCTCTCTGGTGTCTGTTTGTATTCTGGGCAGTAAGAGCCGGAGTGAGCGCCCTTGTGTCTTGTGCACCGCGGAATGCCTGTGTGCACTTTGCCGACATGTGCACCAACACCTGGAGTGTGCTTAAAGTTGTACTCTGTGCTTTCTGCAGCGCTTGTACTGTAAGTGTTTTTACGCACAGATGCTTCGGAGCACTCAGATGTCCAGGTAGCTCCACGATACGAGGCATCCCACCCAAGTTTGCTGTAGTCCCCAATGATCAGGGTCGATATCTCATTTGCACGTATTTTGATCCACATTAGATTAAAGGTTAAGGGTGAACTATGATTGCCTACACAGAGAAAGTCTTGCGTTTCCAGGAGCCAACAGTGTGCAGGGCAGAAGGGCTTAACTCACAGCTAACTTGTAAAAAGTGACTATGCGCCTCTCATAAATAGTTTCATTTAATATCAGGGGACTTTTTCAAAGCAGATGGAGGTCTTGACTGTCCAGTCCTCAGAGCACACCACCCTGCGACTGGGTGAGGTGACAGTGGTTATTGCTCTCAGAATAGATTAAACGACTGTGGTTATTGCCTGCTGGGGAGAATATTTGTACAGATTAAATGTCAAGACTGTCTCTCTCTTTCTTTTCAAATTTTCTTTCACATCCCTTTGTTCAATATGACAGACAGTTTCTCTCTCGCTCTATGTGGGGCCCCCTTAATTCAAAGGCAAGAGAGAGTATTGAGTATTTGCAAAGCATACCACACAGGGACCCACAAAGGCCCCACTGGAATCATAAAGGCCTGTACACAGTGGTTCATAACATGTTCAGCGAGAGGGCTGGGAACAAAAACGTCAGAAACAGAGCTCTGTGATGGATGAAGTTCCAATCTTCCCATCACATTAAGGAAATGAAGCGCTTTCAAGTGCCTGGCCGCCGCACAGATTAGATTCAGTTTAGATAAAGGCTCTTTTTATGATATTTTAGGCAGTTTTGATAACACAGAGAAAAGAATTCAGACCAAAGCTGGCCTTAAATCTCACGGGGACTGAAGAAGTCAGAGAGCCAGGAAGAGTTCAGAGCATCACTCTGAAGATCTCATGATCAAAAAAAAGTTCAGTTTATCAGATGGTTAATTATTTGCTTTGAATGGATGGCTCTGAGGTGGCTTGTGAGTTTCGGGCTTCAGAGAAAAATGAGAGCATCAAAAATCCAAACTGATTTGCATTTTAATTCAAAATGATTTGGTTTATCTGAGGGAAGATTGCGCAGTTCACCGGCAACAGATGAGTGATGGAGAGAGCTGAACTGTGCAACTACTTTCTTTTCACCTCATGGGCTACTTCTTAGCATTATTACCATAACTAAACAGCTCCAAGCTTCTAATATAATGGTAAATATCAGTTGAAGCAGCACGCTCTTTAATGAGATGGAGCATAAAGGTAGCTAGAAAACCAGAGTATTGATTAATAATATATCAAGCTGAAGCCTATAGGAGGGAAATTTAGCATCAGTCCTGCACATATAGTCTTCCCCCAAGAAAAGAAATAAATATTGGTTTGTTTGTTTGTTTGTTTTTAGCCAGACATTAGAGGCTTTATAACCAGCAAAGGAATTGAAGTTGTTCATTTTAATGGTTTTGTTCTTGCTCACGACTCTCGTTTGTTTCATCTGCACTTACGCACTCAATCATACTTAAAGTTCAAGTTTTTGGTGTGTTTTTTCTAAGTATATTTTTATTTAATTCTTGACACTCACAAGATAGTGCCACCGCAGTTTTTCCATCTACAGTTCATATATATATATATATATATATGTGTGTGTGTGTGTGTGTGTGTGTGTGTGTGTGTGTGTGTGTGTGTGTGTGTACACTTGTGAAGTGTGGGAAGCATTTCAATCAAGCCATGCATTGAAAATAAACCCCATCTTTGAGTTAATGCAGTATTTAGAGTCACACTTAACACACACATAATGACAGAGTGAGAAGAGAATGCAGGTAACTACTGATAAAACTGCTTTAGTCAACTTTACTTTTCCTTTAATGTCATATTTAACTTGAATCTCTAAGACTATATCACAGATCATAGTTTTTCAAGATAATCTTATAGTGTTGACAACAACTAAGGCCTTTTGTAAGTAATTCTAATCTAGTTGATTAAGTTTAGTTAAGTATAATGTCTGGACTTGAACTACACCCATTATTATTGTGCTATCATGTGATATGATGTCAGTAACTTTGTATCCTCACTTTGCTTGTGGTGTGTCCTGAGCTTACTTAGCTCTGTCAGTGGCGCTTGTGTCTGCTAGCTCTGATCTGTGTGTGAGTCACTGGGTGTCATCTTCACTCTACTATTGCAGCAATAAACCTTAGTGCCAGCCCGCCACACTTATCTGTCAATAGTAAGCAAGCCAAAGCATGAGCTGCACTTAGCTGATGGTCGTCTCTAGTCTTACCCGCTAATCCCCTGCGCTAGTGCCTGTTTTCTGGGCATGAAAAGAGCATAAAATTGTGTGAATGTGTGTCTGTCTCCTCGTCAAGGCATGAAGAGCCAAGCCTGCAGACCCTGATGCCCGCAAACGTGTTTCTGTGGCTAGGCCACTGGTTTTGCCACTAATTTGTACAGCTGTGATTTCCTCTCCCTCTGCACACCCCTGGATGCTCGGCATTCACAGATGACCTTAACCTAAAGCGCACAGAGCGCAAAATCCGGCTCTCCACTCCTTCTGTTGTCCTCCTTCTGCCTGTGCATTATTGGATCTATCTGTCTTATAATCTGCTGCTGTGGTGAAAATTATTTTCTCTGACCTTTCTCATACTGTTGTTTGTAACCTTCTACCGAGCCAGTGCTCAGAATGGCATTAAACAATCACTCTAGCAGCACACTATATTTATAGGGAAAGCCATAGCCCAGCAACCTCAGATTGTTTTAGCTAATGGAAGAAACTCTGATTGCTTGAACACAAAATCATTAAAGTTGTTTAATCCACTCCAGATCAATGAGCCCGTATACACACTGAACACTAAAATGTTATTATCCTGTCTGCTCCGAGGCTTGATAACATTGATTAATGTCTTTTTTGCCAGCTTTGAAAGAGGAGAATAAAAAGCCTCCAATACACTTTCAGTTTACACAAATAAGGTAGAGCTGAGTGGAAAACATCCTGGGTGTGTGGCTGCTGCCTTTTTCTTTCTTTTCTTTTAAATCTGCCGACTGATTCTGTTTGAAAGCGGGATATTATTTGGATCAAACGAGATGGAGCTCTGTGGCCGGCATCATTTTAAAGAGCAGCAGCTCAGGGAGTAGGATCTGACAGCTAAGGGTTAATTATTTCTCCAATACCACCTCCTTGTTTTTCACAAGTGGTACCACTGATGTCTCTTCTGGTCTCATGGTCATTTCACTTACCGTGCTTGTTGAGTGTAAGAAGGAGGGGTGGGGGAGGGGGGGGGTAAGGAAGGGACACAGAACATAGGGAGAGCTGCTTCTTTGCATTATGCTCCATATGTGATCTTCGTGGAGTGTGTCAGTGAATTCCCTGCCTTTTCCTCAGGGGAAGTGGTTCTCTTCTGGAATTTGAAATGATGAAGCCAGAGGTTCTGTGCTTTGCCCCCCTCTGCTGCCCTCCCCTAGCCCGTCCCACCAGATTCCAAGGCCTGGGGCAGAAACTGGTAGTGCTCAGTCCATCAGCAGCTGAAACGTGATACCAAGAGAGCTCGCTAAGCTCCTCTTTTATAGTACCAAGCCAAGTCAGGCTGTTTACATCCTTTATTTATTATTCTCCCGGCAACCTCTTTTACCCTCAGAGACTGCAGAGACTGAAAAACTGATCTGCACTAACCACATTAGATTTGTGAGCGCGGTTAATAAAAACAGCATAATTTTGTGCTGATGGATGAAAATGAAAGTGCGAATGAGCTGTGACAGTGTTACAGCCACAGGTTAAACGGTACAGTCACTAGAAGACTAGAAGCGCTTGTCTTTACTACAAGAATACACTCGCTTGGGGTGCGTTCACTCCACAGACGGTGAATCCTCTTGTGACTGTAGCCCGGAGGTGGCTCAGCCAAGGCATTTTACCCATATGGAAAAGATATATATAAATAAAAGTTTGTATCTGTCTTGTGTGAAACTTGTATGAAAAGCATACAAGGGTGAAAACAGATATAAGATCCCTTGAAAAATTATATAAATGAAACTTGTATGTTTTGGACACTTACTAAAACAATATATGAAAGTAATGAGAGAGTGGCCACTTTCATGAGTAAATCATATATGTTTTTAATATTTTTTTTCCATATGGGTATTCATCAGGTGGGAGGCCAGGTGAGCAGCTATAAGGACATAAGGAACATGGTTACTGTTTGCTTCAGAGGTTAATGTGAAAATTATCAGCTTTGATGCAGTGGTTGGCATCCAATGTGACCCCGGGTAGTAAGGGTTGTTGAAAAGGATGGATGGTATTGAAAAAGGCTAAAAAAGCTTCACTAATTTGACAGAGAAAAATAAATGTAAATTAAAAGGAAGATATTTTGTGATGCACATAAGATAATAAATGTATGATTTCACAAGGAGTTTTTATAAGGATTACGTATTATAGGTATTGGGTCCATTCATCTCTCCACCTTACATAGAACGCTGCAGTAAGGCCCCGAAGGACTACCGTGGAGGTCACATAACACATATTTTACAACTATTACATTCACTGTGTAGATTTTTTTTTTATGTTAGGAATTCAGCTTTTACTCATTACTATTAAAGCTCACTCCTCTGAGCTTTATATGCACCTGCGTTTAATGTTAGGTCAAAGCAAAGCTGTGAAGAATCTTTAAACTGACAGTTAATCCAAACTCTGCAGCGCTCTTCCTGCTAACATTTAAACAGAGAGCACTGAATTGGTGATGAAAATTAAAATGAGATTGTAGTTTAGTAAAGCAGAAACAGTAAAAATGTGTGAATGAAATAGACTTAAAGGAAGTGAGAGCATAACATGGGTAACGCAAGTTACTCGACTCGAGGTCGTGTGGTTTCCAGTAATCACACACAGCCAACGCCAAAACATTTTACACGCACACTCAATAGCTCAATCTGGAGCTGTAATGGAACTTGATTGGAAGGTCTGTGGTTCAGTCCCTGGCTTGGGCAAGATGAACCCTGAGTTGCCCCATTGCATCTGTGTGACCAGGTGAATAGGTACAGAAACAAACAGTTTGTGATTGGTTGAAGGAAATTTATTTGTAAAAAGCCTTTTGAGTCCTGAGTTACAGTAGAAAAGCGCTAAATATATAAATATTCGCCCATTTTACCATTTATTTTTGTGTTAAAATGTATGTGTTTGTGTTTCCTCAGGTGTGATGTGTGAGGCAGAGCTGTCCTTCACCTTGGAGCCCAGTGACATTATCGCTGTGCAGGAGCAGCCTCTCATGCTCCATTGCCAGGTGGATGGCATCCCCCCGATTACGACACAGTGGAGGCGTAATGGCCTACTTTTAACTCAGGACCAGCATCATACCACCTTCATCAATGGCTCGCTGCTGATTGCACACTTCCAGAAGACCAAATCTGACGGCTCCTCTGATGAGGGCGACTACGAGTGCATCGCCCAGAATTCCTTTGGGTTGGTGGTGAGCCGTAAGGCACGCATTCAGGCAGCCAGTAAGTCTTTCTTTTGGTCATCAGCATAAATAAATGGTAGTAGCAGCGAGCAGTCTCCAGTAACTACTGAATTTTGGGGGGTAGTTTCTGGAAGTGAAATTTTTCAGCCAGGGAGGATTTTGCTTGGTTTAAATGTGTCGTACTTATTTGAATACACAGGTGCTCCCTTGCAGTATGTTAAAGTGCACGGTGAAATAAACAGCAAAAGTTGACGACATATATGAATTACACTAAGAGATTTTTTTTCAGGTGTATTTTGGACTTAAAAAAAAAAGAGTCCAGCTGATGGTCATGTAGAGGAAGTCTCCTTCACTCTGGAATTAGCTGACCATGATTATGATTGACGTCTCTGTTGATTTTATTGCTCTTTTGTTGTCATTATGAGATACTGGCTTCATCATCCTACATTATAACTTTCTGATGCTCATCTGCAGTGCAGCTTAGAAATAGAAGCCTTTTGAATTTAGCATTAACAAGCGCTCATACTGAGAGTCTCCAAGCTGCTTTGTAAGAGTGCAATAAGCTCGAAGAAACCCAGCAACCCACTCACTGGTAGAGGCATCAAGGTGCATTTTCTCAAGCATGACGACCAGACCCTTTGTTTGAAGTCCCTCTAGTTCAACGCCGTTTTCCCTGCGTTGTTGCCATGGTTAATTGTTACTGCATTTTTAATCTTGTCACCGTTTCGCATGTCTACTTACTTTAAATCAAAGGCATCCAGGATCCACACTCCTCCTGCAGTTTTAGTGATACTGTACTGCTCCACATTGTGCCGAGTTAAGTCTTTTTCGAAGGCTCTGTTATGTATATTCTCAAACACAGAGATGGACAAAGGCTCACAGAAGCCTGTTGATTCCTGTGGTTATATGTAGACAGGGTACTGCTGTGCTGTTGTGCCCAATACAGCTTTTAACCCAGTGGGATAGGGAGGTTAGCATGGACGTCTCACTGGCCAGAGGGAAAAGTCACTGCAGCTCAGTGGCTGGCGTTGTCAAGCACATGCAACCTTTCACAGCCTCCCTAAAAGGTCTTTCTTTTCAAAGGTCATATTGAATCCTCTGTTGCGGCACATTTTTGATTCTGCATGAGGGAAAAGTCAACAGTAGTGCCCCTGTTTTCACAAAATGAATCAGGGGTAGGAATACTTGGTGGAAAAAAAACCCACGTTAATTTGTGGAGCCTGACTGATGTACGATTTTTAACAATGCCCACACTGATATTTGGAGATTTGAAAAATACAATATATCATTGAAAAAAAAATTTCTCCCACACATGCGGTGTGTAACTAGTTCTGAATCCTTGCTGATCTAATATAACAACACAATTTAAAAATAATCATGTTTAAATGTGACAAAAAGTCGTGGATTGCTCGTTTATACTCTACCCAACTCTGCTCAGATCAGCTGGTTGTTGTCTTTGTGTCGTTTCAAGGACATGTGTTGCTAGCAGAAAAGTTGCTGGAAACACTTATACAGTGGTTGAAGGGTGTTTCCCCCATTTTTGCTTTTCTTTGTATTTATCGACCATTAGAAATGCTGATTCCGCAGATATACCGGCAAATAGCTAACACATACCAGGAAACAGGCGATATATTGACTCAAGCTGATATATGAGTCAGGCTCTATTCATTTAGAGATTCAGTTTGAATCCCAGTTAGACTAACACATGGTCCTGGAGGGATAATAAGGTTTTGTGACCTAAAATACATTATTCTCAAATATAGTTAATTTGCATTTTTATGTAAAGCTGTTAAATATTTCAGTATGTATAGCATTAGCTAGATGGTTGTTATTCTCTGGGTCGATTCCATTAGAAATATTTTTTGATGGACGATGTCTATACTGATATTTTTGTTTTACTGTTGTTGGTGTTATTAAAATACAACACACACACACACACACACACACATACACATGCATACATACATACATACATACATATATATATATATATATATATGTATATGTATAAATGTTTCTCTAGTGTGGAATTGTGATCCGATGAAAGCATCTATTCCACTCTCCAACCATGCAACACTCTGCATTACTAATCTGCCTTGAATATATCTGAAATCCTTTCTGATGATTCCAAATCATATCATAATCACACTTAATTTTAAGGCCGCAACAATGTCAAGCTACGCCTCTCTAATTGTTATTTAACTGTAAAGCAAATTAATCTTTCTTTAGTTCAATGGTTCATTAGGGTTTTAGCATGAACAATTAAGAATTATGCAAGTGTGAAGCAGTCCTCTCGCTCCCCCTGCTTCTGGAAAATTCGATGAATGAAAACAGATTTAATGAGTGAACAGTGAATAAATTTAACCAGGAGCAAACCTCAAAGCAAACCTTGAGTGAACATGGTAGCTCAAGTTCAAAATCTTTCACGGTTGATTTATCCTGTTTTGACTTGGCTTTGTTCTCCCTCTGACCTTTTCCGGGTTTACCCTTGATTGGTATTGATTAGGTAGGGACTAGCGAATTACTGAAAGTCACATTCTGACCTCTGAGCTTTGACCCTCTGAGCTGTGTTGACCAGTTTGTTGACAAAGCGTTGAATGAGACAAGGCTTTGTTCTTGTTGTCAGTCTTCCTCCTTAATAGAGTTTCGATGAAAAGCCATCACTAAAAGTAAGAACTTGTAGTCTTAAAATGAAATAAACTCTTTTATCTGTCATGTCTTTGATACTTTTAGTACATATGCCATAAAATACTACAGTTTCATTTAATTGTTATCTTTCATTCTCTTCATTGTTGAGATCTTGTTTTTTCCCAATCTTGAAACATGAAACACGACATGGCTTTCATGCCTGTATTATTTCTGTTGCAGTATGTGTCTGAAATACTATACATTTGCTGTAAAGAGTGAAATAGTATTCCTTATTACTAAACCTAATTTCTGGCACTCCTCCAACTCCATGTTTCTGAGGTCACCTGTTCAGCCCAGATGTGTTCTCGTGGCACTCATCACCAGGTATTAGGTAAATAACATAAAACCTTGTTCTATTTCATCTTCTCTTGGCCTGCCAGAGTTATGCAGTGGGCATGGATTAAATAGGACAAAGTGTTTTCAACATTTTTATAAAGAAAAATGGAACAAAATAAGGAAATGTTCTCCTTAACAGGGCCAGTGACTCGTGTTTGTTTCTTTTCCTGTTCACAGTGTTTGTTAATGTTGCCTCTGTCTTTGTGTTTTAGTGGTAATTTGCTGGGTTATAGTCCCTCTCACAACAGAGAGTGACTTGCACCACTGTGATGCAATAGGTGGTGCGATTACTGAAGCCTCTTTATAGCCCTCCCAGTGGATGAATCCTCCATCTTATTGCACACTACCACCCTCCATAAATTTTACTTTTTATTTGCTTGACAACCGTTTGTGTGAGCTCACAGTCGGGAGCTGGTGCAGGACTGACTCCCTGTTGCCCCTCTAAATCGACAGTCGGGCCAGGAAACACTTGGAATTTTTTCCCTCCCAAATTTTATCTCTTTGATAGTCCATTTCTCTCTCTTTCCTCACTTTCTCTCAGACCTCCTCATTAGCTTAGGCTCCGGAAGCTTTTCATCATTTGGATGAATGACAAGCCTGGTACAGTGGACCCAGCCAGGGCTCCCGCCCCTCCCCCACAAGCACACCCTCGTCACCAGGCAACACACCACAAAAGCCCTCTGTTACAAAATAGCTTTTAGGATCAATTGAAATGACTTGCTTTTGTCTGTTTGTCTGGAATTATTTGGAAAGAGCTGAAGCTTTGGTAGGAAATATGTGTTCACCCCGTTCGACTCTTATATAGAGACTGCAGTTGACCTCAGGGACTGTTTGAAGAGATCTAAAAAGCCAGCAGTGTGCACGCAATAAGCTAATTCACTGTGAATATGAGTCGTGACTGAAGTAATAAGTAGTAAAATAGCATCATATATGCGCACGTGACTATGTTATTATTTTACAAATCGCTTCAGTATGCATAATATCCACCTTGTTTAGTCCGAAAACCATCACGTGAATTGAGCTACTGTTATATGGCAGGCCTCTCAACAAGACTGTAATGAAAAAAACAAGAAACCGAGAAGGGGGGGGGGGGCTAAAGGACCTGACAGAGGAAGCCTGTAAAAGGGCCTCAGTTTATACCCATGCCACTCATTTATGTGACTTTAACTCATCTCTGGATGCAAATGTAAAGAAACATGTTTTCATCAGTCTACATGTGGGAGACGCTGCAAAATTGCAGTTCGCCACTCCTCAGAGCTTTGTGGACAGATTGCCACGAGCGGCCACTCAGATTCAGACAGCAGCGTGGAAGAGTGATTTATGTGGAGCTGATGGTAGGTTTCATGAGCGTGTTTGTACTTGTGCGCGCACGTGTAGCTCTTGATCACGCTCCGACCTTCCTGTCCCCACCCCTTTCAGGAGCTCCTGCCTGGGTGACCGCTGAAGCTCCATCCTTACATCTCCTGTTAGCTCCCTTTGTCTGCAGGCCAAACCCTGCCTTCGATCAACCCCCCTCCCTGTTCCACCTCGCTTGCTCCTCCGAGCTTGCCGTGAAGCAAGTGATCTCTCTGTCATATTGATCAGAAAAACATAGCTTTAATATTTAAACATAAAGCCTCTTGGCGGGCTCCTTTGTCTCTTGCCAAATGAGAATGAGTTTAATATAAATATTTTCACTTATAGAACGGTAATCCATCTGTATCCCTTTGAAAACATTGCAGACTTGTTGTTGTTGCCCCCTTTCGTGTGGGCAGGTACATAGGCTGATGTTAACTTGAGAGTGTTCCCTCCTGCTGTGTGGTCAGCACTCCTCCATCTGTCTGCCAGCATAGCTCAGATGAACTGATGGAGAAAGAATTTTTTTTAATTTTTTTTTTTTGCTCATAACGAGCAAGCTAAACTAATGAGAGCTCTGACCTCGGTTGTGTAATTGCACCAGAAACCGATTATTACTCTGCACCTGCTGACTCAATCTGCAGCTCTCATTGCTTGATTATGAATGCTCAGTTCTGGCTCATTTAAAAATCGGAAACAACAAAGCGGTTTTATTACAGCACGCTATTTTTCTGATTTGAGAGCAGGTTCATTTTCTAAAAGGCAACGACGATGGTCGTCTGACTATCTGTAACACGCTCCACTTCAAGTAAAGATGCTGTTTGCTGTCAGCAGGCTAAGTAAACAGCAATACTTAAAAACCTCCTGTGGGTAGTTATGCTGACAAACGCTGAAACCTGTCCAGCAGTCCTGTAGGGAAGGAGCGGAGCGAATCTCTATTATGTCTGAAGATGGCACATCACTCACCTAAAAGCGGTGGAAAATCACCAAGGGATTCCATGCTACTCATGGCATGCCTTATCATCTTCATTTACTCTGTTTTTTTAAAAAAACTGAATCTTAAAAAAAACCCTTGGAATTTCTATCCATTTAACAATTTCTGAACCAACAAAATTAAGAGTGCAATGTTTGCCACTGTGCTCAAGTCCTAAGCTGTGCTCAGACGATTTCAGCCATGTACAGAGCACAGACATGCATGGAGAGCTCTAAATATCCACTGTTAGCTGCTCCATAATGTGAAGGATGAGCTGGATTCAGCATCCTTAAGCTTTAAAAATAACTGCCTGCATAAACAGCATCACTTGGCAAGTGAAGCCCACGAACATGGAAAAGGATGCAGAAGGGTGTCGATGCCGCTCAGAGACTAAATGCGTTTAACTTAGTCCTCTAGAGGCACTTCAGTTGTGACATGGATTTAATCGCATCGCTGTTATTTTTATGGGATCCCTCTTGAAAATGCAAATAAATCTGCGCCAGAAACCTAAGAAAAAAACTTACGCACATTGCACATACACACACACACACACACGCGTGCACCATATGTAACAAATTGATAAACAGATATCTACGCATACACAAACTTTGCTTCTTTTTGTCAGTGCGCCAACTTTCTAAGCAGCTGCTCTCAGCAGCTGTGTACTCTGTAGCTCATTCAGATTTCATTGTTCTACATATTTTATAGTTCTTTGTGTCACCTCTGGAAAACACACTGGAATAACATAATTTAGAAAATAAATGCCTCAAAGAAACAGCTCATCGCTGTGTAGATTCTAGACATTATTCGATGTAGATTATTCGATGTGCCTTGAATTTGACAGTGTGGTAAACAAACAAGTGAAAAGGAAGAAACAAAAGGTTAGCTCTAGTCACAAATTCAAGTTCAACCTGTGTATGACTGTCAGTGGATGCGTACGCGATTCTGTTTGTACGTACATATGATGCTACCTTTGCTTGTGTGTCTTGATTAAAGTGGCACTCTGTTAATGAAGTCTGCGGCCGTCTCTGGACCACCCCAGCTATTCTCAAAGAAACAAATGAATAGGGGGCCTAAAATTCCTTCTGTCTGCTTTTAAGGCTCATGGGAGGAATTCCTGAGTAATAGAGGTGAGAGGTGAAAGAAGAGAGAGCAGAGGCCGGGCCAAAGGTTGGAAGAGGCGGACTAGTCTCCAAATGTGGAATTTTGCTTTGGCCTCACATCATTAAGATTTTATATTATGGTTTGAACCACGTAGGTTTTTGGCTGCAGGAAGTCATTTTTATCAATCGCGTCCTCCCAGGGATAGAAAGATAAGGACGCGTGAGCTTGTTTTGAGCGCGTGTTATGTTGTTCCTGTGGTTCCAGGCTTGACGAAGGGCTTGGTTAGCTCTCGCTACTGCCCCGTCACCGCGCTTCACTACACTTAACAGAGCCTTTATGGCCAGATTGCGCAGTTAAAAGTCTTTACAGGGGTCTGCACCATCCACCAATAAAAACACATAAGGCCCCTCTTTTTGTCTCCTTCTTGGCATGCATTCTGTTTTTGCATCTGTGAAAATGTGTAATAAGGACAAAGACAGGCAGGAGGTGGAGCCAGTTGTGGATATTATTATCGCCCTCTCAGTTTTTCACAAAACACACACACACATACACACACACACACGCACACACAGGGGGCCCTCAGTCCAGTTTTGCATTTTGTTTAAGCAGGGATCAGGAAATCTTTCTGCCAACAAGCAGAAGAGTCTGAGACAAAGGCCTGTCAGTGATGGGCAGGCAGCAGCTCTCCTTTGGGCCTCTGCCATCTCTTTCCCACTATCTAGGCTCTGTTTGTGTTTGTGTGTGTTGGGGTACCTCTCGGAGCAGACCAGCAGCTATTGTCATTTATGAAATGCAGGGGCAGTGGAGTGGCTGGGAACAGGCAGAGGCTGTGGAGATGTTCAGCCTCTGGTGGCTCTGCTTTGTGACGGTGGCCCTGACCGTTTGTTCTCCTGACCAACACAGCTAGCTGTGGCTGAGGCCCCCTTTTGTCACTCCTGACTCTGGGTGGGTGTGTTTCCCCGTGCTCCCTCCTGCCTCTTTCTTCCCCCTCTGTTTCGGCATTGACGTAGAAATAAAGGGGTCAGAGGTCATAAGGGGCTGGACGATGAGAGGGGGTCCTTATCTGGGAAACGGTGACCTTTTTGTGTGCACTAGGGCAGAATACCCCTCCCCTTTTTTCTTTTAAATTCTACTCCCTTCACGTTTCGCCTCTTCCAACACTCGGTCTTATTCCCCAGTGGGGACCCATCCCCCTAGTCTGATTGCCCCGGGGCAATGGCAGTGACCTTGGATTTGGCTGTGAAATAAAATGACCCAACCCTGCCACTGCACCAGAAAACTAAGCCCGCCCTTTCCCAAATAAGCGATGCAGCAGCCTGTCTTTTTTTCTGTAAATATCAGTAAAGATATTTATTTGTGCCTGTCACATTTTCAGTGTTGCTTTAGATCTTGCTGATATTTACACATTTCAAACAATACTGGCTGCAGGGCTGATCGATCGATTAATTTATTGATTCAGTAAGAGGGAAGATGCATGGCAGTGTTTTACACTGCTCATGCGACGATAATGACTGAGTTACGCATTAGAGCTATTTTTGCCCTAAATTGACAGGACTGAGTGACTGCACACTACAGCTTTTAAGTCATGACCTCAAAGTAAACATGTCAACTTTATATTGTTGTGTAGTCTAAGAAAAAGGGAATTCCATTCTTTGACATATAAACCATGAGCGCTCTTGCTACTGTAACGTCTAAATGGAACAGATACGTTGTTTTTGAATTACATGTTGCTGCACAGCCTGCAACCCTGCTTCCATAGATACTGAATTTAATGCTAATCTTTGCTGTAGTTAGATACTTTTGTTATCATGACATCATAAAACTGTGACATAATCATAAAACATGTTAAAGCTGTCTAATTTCCTTTATATCTGTTTTCAAAAGAGAAAAGAAGTTTATGAGTGTCACAGGAAGTCTGTTGAAATACTTAAACTTAATTTATCGAAGTTTAATTATCCTAGTGTGATTATCTTCCTTTCATAGTTTATATAGGCCAGTTTCATATAAAATTAATACTGTAGTGTTCAGCGTACACTCTTCTTCGGCTGAGTTTGAGAACTTTTGGCTCTGGGTTCAGACTTCCTCGCCAGCTGGGGCCTTTGTGTGTGCCTACGTGGGTTTTTTTCAGAGTGCTCCATCCAAACACATGCATGTTAAGTTAATTGCTGATTTTAAATTGGCGGCGGAGTAGATGTGAAGTGTGTGCCTTTCTGTGTTGGCCTGTGACAGACTCGCAGCCTGTCCTGGGTCAGCTATTGTCTCCAGCCTCTTACAACTGTGGTTGCAACTCACAGCCTGTGAAGCCATTTGTGCCATTTCTGAGCAGTGCAAATAAATAAATAAATAAAAATAAAATCTAGATAATTAAACTCATTAAAAAAAAAGTGTGTATATTTTCAATAAGTAAACTGGGGTAAGATAAGTTGGGCTGACCAAATTCTTTTGTAACTTTTTCTTTTTTTGCCGTGTTGAAATCCTTTAGCTTCCATGTGATCATCCATGCATTGTTGTTGCATTTACAGTCAGTCTGAAACGAGGAGTTGTTATAACAGCATAAACTCACTGAGGTCCATAATCTTTACTTTCTTCCCTCTATAACTACACGTATTTGAAGCGTTTGGGGGTAAAAGCCTGTCAGGCTCCACAGTGTGTGCAGAGTTGGTCGTCAGGGATAAAACGAATTCCACAGGAACCAATTAGAAGCGGCTACTGCTGGCATAGGATGAAAGATTTCTAAGATGGCCAGTTTCCTGCTGGCAACCTGTTTGCAGTGTCTATAGTTCTGTTAGCTTTGTTCTGTATGACTTTGGGGAAATCTAATAATTGAAAAATGCGCAGTTTCATTACAATTTTGCATTATAAATTATGAGTTCTGCTGTTTAGAGTGATTTCTCGTCAGTATACATTAGATACAGAGCAGTTGAGGTTATAGTAGAAAATTTTCTTCCGCTGTTGTGAACTGATTGTCCACAGGCTTTGGACACTGGGTTGTATGAAATAAAGCATTTGAGATAATGACAGAATGTCAACACATTATACAAGTGCGGATGATGCTCAGAGACTTATAAAATCTGCGAGCATTTTAAATGATTTCAAACGGGGGGAGGAACGAAGAAAATATTCCTAAGGCCACAGCAAAACAAGCCGCGTGAAAATCCAAGCAGGGAATAGGTGAGACAGATGAAAGTGGAGCGCAGCAGGGAGTGAAATAGGTGGAGCATGTGGCGGCGGTCTCGAGTGATCCCTCGGCCTCTCCGGCTCTGAAGGCTGGACCTTGAACCAGGAAGGAACATTCCATTCCGATGCTGTGCCGGGACCTCTGACCCCCACAGCTTTGTTTCCGGGGCTGCTTTCGACAGTCACCAGGAGTACAAGGCAACATCGGGCTCACTTAGCTCAAAGAAGCACGTCTCTGCCATTTGAACATGCCGGAAAACTGCTCCCCCGACCCCGGGCTCGTAATTCATCTCTGTAACTCGCACATTACCTTCGCTTGCGATCAATTAAATGATCTGACAAGGACATGTGCGCAGGATTGCGGTCAGAGACTGTACATACAATACGTTGACCTGCCGCTTTCCCTTAACATGAAGGTGGGTTTCACTCTGAAAGCATCAATGAAACATTTAATTTCCTATCCTCAAGTGACAGAGCAGAGAGTGCCGGATCCTTTGCAAGAGCTGTTTTAAGAATTCGTCTTTCAGTGAGCGCTGCGAGACGAGATGTGTTTATTTTGTAACCTTATAAAGAATTTGTATCATCCGTCCGAATGCAGTCTTTAATCATTTTTATGAATGTATCTCGATTTTTTTTTCTTTGCAGAAGTGGTTTCATGTCATGTGTTAGTAAGTCGTAAGGCAGGACATTTCATTGCCACAGCTTGAAAAGATGAAACATGATACTAGCGGTGTAATGGCCCTCTCCATTTTCCAGCATGGGCATTATTTGTGAGAGGTAAGACAGCTTTAGAGGGTTAGGCGGCTGATGGCGATTTGGACGCGTCGGTGATATGTGCTTATGTCTGACAGCTTATAGTTGTGCCCCTCCTATCCACTGCAAGGAACAGATGAGATGAGAGCATGACTGTCAACAGAGTCCATGTTACAGGTTGCTTATGCGTTCTTTGTCAGTGGACATAAATTATACGAACACTGAAACACTCGTGTTTTCTAGAGGGATTTCTTGATTAAAGATGCGTTTTACAGCATGTCACAAAATTTCACCTTAAAGAAGTGATCTCAGTGGAAAAGAAATATTAACTGAGTATTCTTAGTGCTATTAAATTAATCAATCGTTGGCTTAATCGACTTAATCGACCATAAATATAATCTGTAATTGCAGCCCAGAGGCGTGCTCCTGACAGGAGACTATATAGGGAAGTTACTAAAATTATCCCTCTCAGCTGCTCGAAAACACAATTAATCATTGTGATCTCGCGTTAATCCTCACTGATTGACAGGAATTTGATTTACAGGAATCACTGTAAAGATAAGGCCTTCATTTAATTTCATTGTTCACTGGACCTCAGAAACAAAATATTTCTCTCAATTTATGTAAATCCAAAGCTGCTCTTTGTTTATTCGGGCCCCGCATGTAGTGTCGCGTTATCAGATGGAGCAAATTGTCGCTGAATGTAGTGTCTGCACAGGCTTTGTTTGCACCCGCTATAGGTAGCGGCAGAGACAAAGGGCTTTCATTTCTCACCCACCGTCTTGTAACACTAAGCGGTTGTGACAGGCTCTGCACTTGCCTTTCCTCTCTGTCTCTGCTCCTCTTCTTCCTCTGTGGTAATTTTTTTCTCATGATTTCACATGAGCTAAGCTCCATGCGGTGGGCGAGGCAGGGGGAGACACACATGTGCGAAGGGGGCTAAGGTGGGGGGGAGGTTACTGACTGCATATTATCATGGATTCATCGGGCTCAGGGTGGAGGCGAGTATTGGGGGCTGGGTTCCCCGAATGAGCAAGGGGCAGTAATATCCCTGGTGACCGCAGTCAGCTGGCAGCGTGAATGGAGGGAAGAAGGGAGGGTTAAAAAGATAGTGAAAAGAGAGGAATGGGAGGCAGGCTTTGAGTTTCCAGCCATCTCACCGAGAGGATGTGTTGGTGTCAGTGACTCAATATTGGAAAACGAGGTGATGGCAGTTTTCCATACATTAGCAGCACCTGCTCTCATAGTCGTTACCTAAGATGCTCCATAGGCTTTAAAAGCTGCTGTGACATTATTCCCTATTGCTTCTCTTCCTGTTACGCAATATTTTCCAGTCTTCAGCGCATACATTTTTTTCATCTCTTTCAGTGCACATGGATATGTGTGTGCGTATTCCTGTGAGAAGTTAAGAACAGCACAAAGCAATTGCTAGAAATATCTTCCACCAATCTTGTCGCCATGATTGATGTCACAGCATCTCTTCTTGGAGTAATTGAGCTGATATTTACGGCATTCAGGGTCTGATCTTTTTTCTCTCACTGTCTTTTTATCCTCCATTTAGCTCAGCATCAGGCAAAGCCCAAAAAGAAGCAGGTGGTTTACCCAACCAGCACTGTTATGTTTTCTTTTCTCTCATGTCGTTCTCATCAGTGTAACCCCCCACCCCCCACCCCCCCACCCCCACCCCAATCAATGCATCTCTCTTTGCCACGCACTTGATGGCATTGTGTTGCCCAGGATTGTGATTAATGGCCACAATTCAGCCTGATAAATTCCCCTGAGTGGGTGCCAGTTGGCTTACGCAGAGAAGAAACTCATTACTGCTGTCAGCTGAGCTGACGGCATAGAGACGGGTGTGAGCAATTGTACATGTGCTCGTGTGCGTGTCCGTGCAAGGGAGGGAGAGAAACTAATTTCTGTGCATGTTACTGAGTCTCTTCACCTTTTTCCATATAGGAGCCATCATGCGTGAATAAGTGTGTCCACGTGTTTTAAGCTGAGGGTAAAAGTGACAGCGTGTCCCAGGGCTGGTGTCTAAGTAACATGGATCATTTCTGGGAAATGAACGAGCCTAACTCACCGCACACAACCACCACAACTTCAGGTCTTTAATGGACAATCTCATGCACACCACTGCTTCATCAAACAACCATTCTACTTTATAATATCTTAGATATACTTGGCATATATATGGATTCTTATTTTTATAATCTGCCATTCATAAAAACAGTCTCTAATCGCTATACACAAAACAGGTGATTTAAATATTACGTCTTTGTGTCCTCTGTTAAAGTAATTTCTTGTTAAATAATGGACAAAAAAATCTTTTTAAAAACTATAATTAACTCCCTATTCTTATTGATGAGGATGTGATGGTGAGAGAGTGAAGCAAGAATGAAGATAAAAAAGGAAGAAAGACGTCTAAAATGAGAGTAAGTCTGCACAGTACGGATAAGCAAATGCATGTGTCTTTTCCCTGTGAGATAGCTATCTACATTCACTCACACCACAAAGGGGGCAAAATGAAGACTTGAGGACGTACAGACGGACCGCATGGATGAAAATTAACTGCATGTGTGGCTTTGCTGTATAGTTCAGGACACTGAGTCATGATTGGAAACAATATAAAGTTATTCTATTTGTTTAGTGCCTGCAAAATATACATAGTGTCAGTAGCCTATATTGCTCTAGATTTTTTTTTCTAGTTTTCTGTCAAACATTTTTTTAAATCAAATTATTTGCTTTAAACACCAAATACATGAATATTTGAAAGTGACAATGGCAGGTATGGACTTGCAGAGATTTAAAAGATGCAAAGATATCAGCTTGTTGGACAGCTAACTAAGAGTGCATGGTTGGAGTTGGTTCACTGAGGGGTTTCACTCTGTCTAGCATCACTATGATATCGTTCATTGTTGGAATACTCTGATGTGCTACATAAAGCAAATATATTTTAATGTAAATGAGAAGAAAATGCTGAAATCAGCCTCTTTTAAGTATATTTACATGTTATTTCCATATAACATAATTATGATGTTATCTAAATTCTCCATTAATGCAGCCAGTCACGAGAGACCTTGTTCACAGATCTGTTTAACAATTAAAATTTTGTATTTTTGAGAAGTTATATTGAAATCCTGGAAACCCATCCATTATCGTCTCTGGGCACCGCTTCTCGTGTAACCAGTCGATATCAGGGCAAAGAGTTACAGTTCTGTGAGTCAGCCATTATTTATGAATGCAGATAGAGTAAGAAAAAAAAGCCAATAAAAGATGAATTATTTCAGTAGATGTATCTTTTTTCTTGCTGTCTACAGTGGCTGTTTACCTGCTTTCAGGCAAAGCCCGCTCATACACTGAATGGAAAGCAGCCACATAAATCTTGTTTATAGTAAATTATAATTCAGACTTGGGAAATTTATGGGTCTTAATGCTGAATCTAGAAAAGCATTAGTGCTTACATTTGCTGTTGACGCCGTTATTGTTTTGTATAGCTTCAAGAAGCGATCGATCCTAACAAGAATCCATATTTTGCTGATTTAGCTTTAGCTTGTGCAAAGAAAAATCCCTTAAGGTTTTTTTCTGATCCACAATGTTGAGGGAAACAAAAAGTGGATGTATTGGAAACCCCGCAAGCAGGATTAAAACTCTAAATCTGTCACAGTGACTGATTTGTTTCGGGTAATTTTTCGTGGGTTTGCATGTTTGGAAGCTGTGATGTGATAAATTCCCAATGGTAACTGCACAACTGGGGGCCCAGGCCAACTGGACCTCCCTTTTGGGACTTCTGTTGTGTTATAAGGGATGGAGTGATGCAGAGGTGAGATTTACACAGCCGTTTTAGCCATTTGGGGAGCCAGCATTTAAGGGTGCTATGAGATGCAGTGGAGCGCACGGACCGGTCCCGCCCTGCGTCTTTCAGATTTCCCATGGGAGTGCCAGATGTGGGGTCATCCATCTACTCAGGGTTCAGACCAAGCGCCTCCCTTCAAAGTCATTTTCAGATGTGTAATTAATGCTGCGTGCTGCACTCTCAGAAAGCAGCACATACACACACGTTCATATGTATCTAAAAAAAATTCAAATTTTACATTTGTGTTCTTTTCAGCAGCATTCTGTTATCAAGACACAGCAGCACAAATTTAAAAAAAAAAAAACCTTTTCGTGGGAGATTCATCGTGGCCTCTTCAGCGTGGCTTACCAACCCAACAGTTGTCCTCTAATGAGGGGGAAGTAATGAGTGTTAGACTGAGGAGAATTGTGATGCCAAATGTTCACCCAGGTTGTTATTCAGAGCCTCTGCTGTCTGAGGTCCTCGCTCATTTCTGGCTTCACAAAACAAGAGGCGTAGACCATCCAAAGAAGAATTTAGTGCCATTTCCATTTGAATATAAATCTCATTTAACCCCAGATAACTCTAAACGTTGGAAAATATTTCAACAAATGGCAAGTCAAGGATTAAGAATTGTAGGGTTTTACTTTTGTGTAGAGAGCATACGGCGAATGAGCTGAATGGAGGACAGCACATAATTCATGCAGCTATGTGGCTGATAGGAGAGGCGACTCATTTGAATTCTGAAGCACAAGTATTGGTGATAATTAGATATGTGACTTCTGGGGAAGAAGACAATTGCATGGAGAAGACATATGGTTCTTCCCAGCAATAATCAGGTGTGAAAAAGATTGTAGACTCTTTTCTCTTTTTTACTGTCAGCAATAAATGTGCGGCGAGTAGGAGGTTTGACAAAAAAAAGAAAAAATCAACTGGAAAACATGAAAATCATCACGATGCTTACGGCATGAGTGGAACTGCGAGTGAAACGTATTCCTCTACGACTAAATGAATTTGAGGACGCTTACGAAAAAGCCCATTGTTCCCTGAAACGCTCCAGAGAAAGGAATTTCATTATGTTTAAGGATTTACTTTCAGCTGCCTCGCAAGTTAAGGAAAAAGTCAGACATTAACAGCCCAAAACCTGACCCGCTTTCAACTGTCTGCTCATTTTTTTTTTATTATCTTCTCCGAAAAACTGAATATGCTTTTCTGCGAATTATATATAGGACTGTACTGTAAAGGTACAAAACATTTAGTTTCCTCCCATGCATCCTGTTTTTACCTTGGACCAGACTGCTGGTACTTTTATTTTGGTTTTTTGGAGCCATATGAATTAATGTGTTTGAGGCCATCGCTTATAATAACATGGTAATGTGTCCGAGGGATAAACAAAGAAGTGGGTCAAGCAAGAAGAGATCACATTCTTTATGAGAGGCTCTACTAATGGGAGAAATGTTCATTCACTGACCCGTTTGTGTCCTCGTGTCCTCTTTAACTATTAATTTATTTGATCTTTTTCTTAATCTAAATTTAGATTGTGGACAAGAGGCAGAAACTCAAGTCAAGACGAATGTTATTCATATCAGAGACAGCACAGGGGCTCATTGGTTAGTGATTTTGGTTCCCTGTGTTCGGGTTTCTCATCCTTTCTGTATGGTATTTGCGTGATGTCTGATGTTTTCACATTTTCTCTGAGCGTTTGTTTTCACGCACGACCACAAAAACCATTCTTGCCTATTTATGGCCCCAGAAACTTTCGCGAATGAGGGTCGGGGGGGGGGCTTTCCAATATGTGCAGAATACCACATCCCCATCCTTGGATTCTTGATTCAGATATGCAAAAAAATAACATTTAACAGGGAAAGACTGATAAAAACAAAACTCAGAAAGAGCAACAGACGGTGGCAATATAGTGGAAAATATGAGCAGCATATCAAGGAGGACGCCAAGCTGCTTCCAAACTGAACAATTATGCAAACATGACTTGAGTCACAGCACCTCCTCTACACTTTGAAGACCTGGAAAGCGAGCACAGATAATGTTTCTCTTCATGTGTGATGTGTGAAGTGGAGCTCTCCTTCACCATGTACTCTAGTGGCATCACTGCTGTGTTCATTCCTACTTAAAGCAAGACATAGTGGCTTGGTGCCATGCTTTAATCCTATAACTCAGTTCTCCTCTTCTATACTCGGCAGGAGGACAGAATACAAAAGTGCACAAAATGTAAGCACGCAAATAAAGACGGCCAGCAGGGCCAAACCTTATTAATACTTTGGCTAACGGCTAAAACTGCATTTTAGTCACACGACAGGCAGAAATGTGCATTTTCATTCTTTTTGGCAGCTTTGTAAAGCTGTGTGTATCTGTGGTCCTCTTTGATAAATCTCAATCACTGTAAAGCTGCATGCATGTGCACAAGACTGATTTCCATCCCAATCTGTAGTCACGAATGGATGTAGACAGTCCCTTAATTAATCATTTGCATACAAACATGTTGTTTGTCCCACAAGTTATTAGACTCGCCCATGAAAACAGCAGCAAGAAGAAACACAATTTCATGGAATGTGATTTTTTAAATGATCATTGGAAAATTGGAGAAAAAGAAACGTGGCTTTCCGGGATGATGAAAAAAAAAAAAGAACAAAAACCACCAAAGACTAAAAAAAGGGACTGCGGTTATTAACTGTGTAAGCTCAGAGCAAAGGACTCTGGCAGATGTACAAAAGAAATGGTCACAGTAGAAAGAGAGGCAAACAAGGTCATCAGACCAGTGAATGATTAGTATGCACAGCTGCAGCTATTTACGCCCCTAACAATTAGCATTAAAAATGTATTACTAATAACATTATAACCAATAAAGAATTTGGCCACTTTGTTTCTGTTTTTACTTAATTCTTTGTCTAATTCACCACATCAGGCTTAATCTCTAAAAAGGTTTAGATGGTGTGAATCATGCATTAAATGCACACAATCTAATTACACATTCTTCCTTTATGAATGCCATTTCACGTGTGGGAAAAAGCATACGCATGGTTTTTGTGCATACTCATCATTTATTCATCCAGGCCCTTGGGCTCTGTGTCTGAGACGATAAACAGTGCACACTGGATGAACCCCCGCGAGACCCTACGTCACTGTTATTGATATACTTTCCTCTCCTGCGAGTGTGCGTGGGTCCTCTAGTGTCCGGATGATGCAAATTTTATCACCGGGGATGGGGGGGTGTATGCCCTAAAAATAAGCTGCAAAGGCACCAACTGCGCACGCATCCTTCAAGTGGAATTATAATTATTAGAGTACAAACAACAAAACGTCCACGCTATCCACAGCTGCCCACGTGCATGTCCAACAGAGTATAATCCAGGCATTGGGCGACACTGAGGCTGGACATGTGCTCATGCGATAAAAGAACAAGCTTAGGCTCATGCACCTGCATGTTAAAGAGAGACAGCTGTTTTCTAGAATAAACAACGTAAGTTTTTGGAAAGCCGAAACAGTTTTTGAGTCCAATGAAGCCAGCTTCGATGGTCACGAGGAGATGTTTGAAGTTTTTTTAATGAGTGTGGAGTTTTACGCTTAGTTTGGCCTTAAATGTTTCAAAAGGCCCGCTTTTTTTGTTCTCTTGCATCAAATCCCTTCTTAATTGCTCGAGAGTCTCTGAATACACAAAATTCTTATTTGGCAGTTGTTATTTTCCTCAATCAGTAAAAAGGAAACAGTATCAACAAGGTTGACGGCTACAGGGAGAAGGAGTTGCAGTTAATTTCAAATCAGTTCTACTTTTCTTGTTATGGGCATGTCTGTTGTTTTAGCCTCCTTTCTCTGTTGTCCTCACTCAGCCCTCTCACTCTCCTCTTTTCTCTCCTGCTTGTCTCTAATCTTACCCAAGCTGTGCCTGGGAATTATTTGAATAATCCCCTAATTTACAGCATCTGCTGTGCTTTAATAGGGCTCTCTTTAATTAGGGTCTACTTGCAGTAGTGAGCATGGAGATTTGGGGCTAAGGTCTAGAGTGGGAGTGCAAGGGGGGTGTTGTGGGTGGAGCAGAGGCAGGAGAAATGTGGACGAAATGTGGAAAAAAAATGGACAGTATTTAGTTTTGGGAAACACCTTTTTGATACAGAAATACTAACTGGCATTTTTTACAGACTCAGCTAAAGAAATGGGACTAATTGGCATTTTTGTCCCAGGCTAACTGTAACAAAGTGACAAAAGATTTAATTTAAAATTAGTTCTTCACTAAGTTTTCTGTCACGTGTAGACAAAGATGGGTTCATCCCTTCAGTTAGTTCCCTTTTTTATACTTGAAGGATTCATAGGTCACTGGTAAGTGGCTTAACAAAGTAACAAAACATTCTTCTGAAAAGTTTTGTTACTTTGTTACATTTGGTGCTTCTGAAAAAGCAGCCAATGTCAAGGAACTTCAAGGAAGTGTTACACGAGTTGACTTGAAAAAAAAAAAGACAAGAAAGTCTGACTTCTTGGAAGCAAAATTTTGCATTGTACTGTAATTCATTAATTGACTAATTTTTTTAAAGGTCTTCATCTCCAGGTAATACAGTACAGTGCTGTGAGAAATTACTGTATCTTTCAATTCATTGTCACCAGACTGGCTTTAATTCCCTCAAGCTTTAGCTGTCTAACTGTGAAAATGATTTTATTCTTCACTTTTTCTGGTCATCATATTTTGTCATCATTCTTGTCATTATTTATATTGTCTCATTCTTCTGAGGGATAACTCTTGTAGGACTGCTGCTCTCTCTACCTCCGATAGGGACCCCTAATAGCAGCCATCAATCTAAATATGTTTAACACTATTGATCAGCACAACAAACTGCACACAATCACACCACCGGAAAGCCAAACAAGCCTGCAACACAATCAGAGAAGGCCATTATGTTCTTATCAAAACTGTTGTGTAATGTGAGAGGGGCAGAGTTCACATGTTTAGCTGTTAGAAAAGCAAAGCAAAGGTTGGTAATTCCACTCAAAATTGAAGTGGACACAATGCTTAGTTTGTATAAATTTTAGCTAATCTCTGTGTTTTTTCAATGCCATCTGTGCACAAAGGCCTCATACCTTGGTGTTTGATGCAATTACAAGACACTGTGTTAGCGGTGTGGTCCTGGAAATGTAGTGTCAGTCTGTTGAGTGGTTTACCAACTGCTGTATTTCAAGCTGAGATTTGAAGGGATTTAATTTTGTTTTCATTTTAGTCGTCCACTGATATTTATTAACCATAAAAATCAGATTTGTAGGTGATATCACAAAAAAATTAAAAAGGTAAACAGGGCCTTTTTCTTCTCATAATGGAGAGTGAAGCGGACAGAAAAAAATAAGAGGATTGTGCACATGCAAATTGCCTTATAAATCTTATTACCCATATAGTATATTGGTTGGAGTACTTGTCATATAAATGATCAATCAGTTTGGATTCTCAGCTTCGCATTCGTGTGAACATCTGGTACTTCTGGGCTCAGGTGGCAGGTGTTGCACCTCAGCTCATGCTTTTGCTCCTGCAGGTTCTGATGTTCATGTGTCGGCGTGAAGCGTTAATGGAGGGAAATAAGTGTGTGTGTGTGTGTGTGTGTGTGTGTGCGTGTGTGTGCGTGTGTGTGTGTGTGTGTGTGTGTGTGTGTGTGTGTCAGAGGCAGATAGACAAGACCAGGTGTAGCCCTACGTATCGTAGGTGATAAGCATCACACACCACAAACCAAAGCCTGATAGCGGGACTGGTGAGAAAGAGGTGGGGGGCTAGTGGGGCAGGGAGCTAATAAAATATCACATCTGCATTAAAATGCCAAGTCCAGGGTCCCAGCACACGGCCTGCTATTTCAGGGATACCTATTTAAAGGCCGTGGAAGCACGGACTCTGCACGCCGTTATAGCGGCGTACATGTACACCATCTCCATTATTTATGGGTCTCATCTCTGGTTTACTGAGTTGGGGGTGGGGTGGGCACTGCAGTCATCACTGCCGCTTCGAACAACATGTGCTTAATGATGTCACAGACTTGAGAGGACCCGAGGGGGTGGGGAGAGAGGTGCGATGAAGAGCTGGGAACGGTTAAAATGTGGAGTGGGGCGGGAGGGTGGCCGCAGGCAAATGGAAGGAAGGGCAATGACATTACAACATAGGGGTTCACAGGAGAAGCTTTTTCACGACAGCTGCTGTTTTGAACACTACTGCAGGATATCTGCCCCTCTGCTAGCATCATTACCGCTGTCATATCACTGAACACCCACATGTGACCACAGGTGCTTGGAAATCATGAAAATTTCTCATCTGGCTGCATGATTTAGTTGTTGCAGTTGGAGATGCCAAAAAATAGGGCAGTTTTGGGCGGTTTTTAGTAATGGTGTTAATTATTATCTGTGGAGTATTTGTGTGAGTGTTTCACAGAGCGATAAAGAAATGGATCATTACTTGGGGCTATTAGCCAAAACTTCACCAGTAGTGTCATTTCAGTAATCACCATTTAATCTACGTTTCTTCATTAGATAGATACAAGCTGCTCACATGACAGAGCTAAAAATCTGCTTTCGAAATGTTGAAGCCATTGTACTTGGTTTTCTCATTTAGCATCATCATCATCGGCCCTCAAGTCTGATAGTCAGCGATGGTATATTTTCACTTTCATATTTCATATCCTTTGTGCGTCTTTGTGGAAAAGCGGGGGTGACATTTTTTCCTTTCAAAGAGATTTTCATGTTAATTTCGGCCCGATTCCGATTTATTGTTATGCGACTTCATGGTAAATTGTGGAACACACAGCAGGACAGTGCCAGTCACTTTTGACAAGATCTGATTTACAGCTTAGCTCCTTGTTTCACATTTCCTCTCTGTGACCTTCCCTCATATTACTCCCTCAATCATTCTTTTGTGGTTGTCACCGAGAAACTGTCAAACATATGTTCGAGGAGTGATCTCCTCACTGTGCGCCTGTGTATGGATTTCCATTTAGTATGCACCCCAACCATTCTTTCCCCTATTGCAGTAATTAGACCTGCTCCATTTAAGCCGGCGGCGTCACGCTGGTAGTGGACAGTCTTTAATCATGTGACATTGTCTGTCAACACTTAGCAGAGCAGGAGATAGACAAACAATGGCAGAACAGGTCTTGTTGGAGGTGTGTGTTTGGATGAGTAAAATGAATTGTTGTTGTCTACTGCTTTTATTATGCTTTGAGCACAAGGAGGAGGTTTGATAGGGTTGTGTGTTTCTAGGGAAGCATTTCTTTGGATGTCTTCGTATGTGTTTGCTATAGCTTTGCTAAATCACGTTGATCTGCTTCTGCAACATACACCATAAAAGTCAACTAAAGTGCAGATTATAAATGGCTGTTTTTCTTTAGAGTTAATCAAATTCTTTGCCGCATGCATTCATTTGTGGGTGTGACCCCGCTGTGATTTTTGAAATTGTGTCTGATTTTGCGAGGGTTCAATAATAGGAGGACTGTGGGCCTCTTAGAGAGACTATGTTTTATGCATGAGGGCAAAGGGTGGGGCCCGTTAGGGGGTTGTGTCAGTGGACACACACAACAGCCAGATCAGCAGACACCCTGACTACTTGGCAGAGATGCACAAGAAAGACTTCTATAGACACTGGTCCTCCTTTGTCCTGCAGCATTCAAGTGCCTCAGTGTTCCCAGTACACACGGACAGTGCACACAGCTGTGTGCGTGCATGCCTGTATCTTAATTTGAGACTTTATTCCAGGAAAGCGCTCGTCTTGCATCATATCGGTCACCTTGACCTTCTTGTTTTCCGCACATTGTTTTTCTGAAGGATTTCTAGCCATTTCACCTAAGCGTCCTTCATCAGCAGTGGCAGCACCTTCAGGGCTTTAATTCAGTGCCTTCTGCCAGTCTTTCTGCCCCAGGCTCAGTATGACAGCAGGCCGGGGCAGAACGTATTGTTGATTGCTTTTGTCTAGAAAAGAAGTGCAAGCCCATAAAAGTGTTTCTATGGGGCCACTTGAAATATACAATAATAACTTCTGACAACTTTACAGTGGGTTTTCATCATTTTATAAACTGAAGTGTTCCCAAGCTTGCAGTTTACTATGTCAGAAGGAAGAATTGAAAAAAAAGAGCTGAAATGGACTATAATGGTGATTTGGTGATAAAATACTTCCGATGCTCTTGGTGACTTTAAAGCCATGTATGCTTCAGAGTGAAGTTACATTTATTAGGTAGGGCATTGTGAGAGCCGTGTGGCCCTTTGAGACTGACGAACAAACTGAATTACTCCAGTAAAAATGGACCGCTGCTTTTGTGAGGCCTTATCATTTCTTATGAGAAATGATTTCACATGGTATCTTCAGAGAAATATGCTACAGCTTCATAAGTCATGGCTTATGAAGAGCGAACTACTGGAAGAAAAGTAGATTACCATGGTTTAATTTTCATTAGAGTGCCATGCATCTATTCCAAGATCTAAGGTCAAGTCGTGTTTGAGAATGCCACGCTTCTCATTAAGCTCTGAAATGTAATAATCACAGTGTTGCAGCCGCTGGTATAAAGTAGTGCTTCTCTAAATGAAGTATCCACTCTCTCTCTGTGCTCTCATCCTTCAGCATCAATGGTTAAGGTTTGTTTTCTTCATTTCTATATTAATATTTTAAACTATACATATTTCTTTTCTGGTTCTGCACAACAGGAAAACCTTGACAACATTCCAAGTGCACACAGTCAGTAGGTCAGTACAACAAAGTTAATGCTACACCAGCCCAAGAAATCAGAGAAAGAACTACCAGACAGCAACCAAGCATAAATACCCTTATTAGGTATCGCTGCCTGCAACATAAAGGTCCTGCAAGTAATAATTTAATGCAGGCTACATGTTGGAAGGGGGTGGTGGTGGTGGTGGTGGTGGGGGGGGTCTTATGAAATAATAAGGGGTCTGTTCCCGTTGTTATGCTAACAGTTTTCGGAGAAACCCCTCTTCCTCCAAGTTAATTATGGTTGACATTTAAATGAGTGCACTTCTGTTGAAGAAGGTGGGAGAATTGTGGAAGAAGAGGGCCTCTCTCTAATTGAGTTTGTTGCTGGCTCCACCTTCGATGCCGCCTTTGTTCTGCAGGGAGTGGATATGTGAACTGCAGCTGAATGAGGCTCTCTGTGGGGATATTGATACTGGCTTAGCTATATGGTGCTGGCCTTATCTATGTTGTCTTTATTTGCGTTAGCATGCATTTTGGAAACATGTGTTTCTTACCTGGATACAAAATGTTTCATCAGCTGCATATGAAGGACAGGCACAGTGGCAGCAGAAAAATGTATCACATCCTCTCAAGCAGGTTGCATGCTCTCACAGAAATAGCTATGCTTTTACTTCTTGAATGTGTTTCATTGTGTTGTTATTTGTAGGATTGTTTTCTTTTTCAAAAGCTTCCTTTTACACATTTGTTGTGATGTCAGAAACGTTCTGCTTGTCTCTGAATTGGCTTATGTGAAATAGTAAGGTTAGCAGGTAGGTTAAAGCTCTCAACAATGAAGTGCATTTAGTGAATCAGTGCCATTTTGGTGCAAAAACCCAAGTATCTCCGTCAACAGTTGAAGTGTGGATTTTCCATGAAATTGTAATACTTGCTCTTTATTTGTGAAAAAGCAACACACTAAAAATAAATATAAATACTAAAATAAATTTCCCTTGCAGAAAATGTGCCAGTTGCTCCAAGCATGTTGCAGCACTCCTTTGGTAGATATTCTGTCTCTTTATGTAGTCCAAGATTGGTTCTCTGATGTTGGGATCTGTGGGGGCCACGCCATCTGTTGCAGCGCTGCTTTTTTTTTTTTCTGCAAGCAACTGAGCTTGTTGCTCTGTAGCTGTTTTGCGAAGCTATGACCTAATATTTCAACTGCTCCTCTTTCTATCTCACAGCCATGGCAGATTTCCACGTCCAACCCGAGTCGGTGCACGCTGAGGAGTCCGGCGTGGCCAGATTCCAGTGCCAGATTCACGGCCTGCCAGAGCCGGTCATCAGCTGGGAAAAAGACAGCCGTCCGGTGGACACCAGTAATGAGAGGTTAGATCAAAATACCACTTGGACGTCTTGTTTTAAGAAACTGCAGCACTTTGGTTAAAGGTTGCCAAGTCTCGTGATTTTTTCCTGTCTTTTAGGTACACTCTCCTGCCCACAGGCGTTCTCCAGATCACAGGAGTGCGTGAGGAGGACAGTGGAAGGTTCTGCTGCGTGGCTCATAACAGTGCAGGAGTGAAACACAGTGCTGAGGCACTCCTAACAGTTTCAGGTTGGTATCTATAGTTGAGCACACATCTGAGTAAACCTCTGGTTTTTTGTGTGTGTGTTGTCATTTGAGGAAAGCCTACATGTCCTCACTGTAAATTGACTTTGGTTTAAATGAGCTTTCTTTATTCGGATCTTTAGTTTTCTGTATCACTGATCAAATACAGTCACTTAATACGCCTCTGCTTATCTGTGTAGCACATTTCCTAGACTTTTCCAAACCTATTGTCCTGCTGCCAGATCTAAGAGATACAGCATATTGAGCTAATGCACTTGAAGAAATCCAATTAAAAGAAGCTATCCATCATGCTCATTCCAATCTTGAATTCTCGTCTCCCTTTTCCCTTCAGGCTCTCAGTCATCTGTTTACAAAGAACCTGTGATTGTGGTCGGTCCAGAAAACCTAACCCTCACTGTTCACCAAACAGCTATCTTGGAGTGTGTTGCCACTGGATACCCTCGGCCCATTGTGTCATGGAGCAGACTAGGTGAGAAAAACGTCCTGATCAGATCAGACCTGGTGTTCTTGTTTGTGTGTTTGAGACACAGGTGGCATCTGTTTGTTCTGTCTTCCACTGTGAAGTATACAGAGCCAGACTGATATATCAGTCGATATTGGTTATTCACTGATATGTTGGCATCAGCATTTATGGCAGCTGATAAATCGAAACTTAAAATGTTTAACAGCATGTGCAAACAAGCTGATGCTTGCATAGTTTTTCATACTATATCAGATATTCATGTCAGATTTTTAAATCACCAAATATCGGTATCAGTATCGGTCAGTAAAATTCCTATATTGGTCATACTCTACTAGAATAGATTTGTTACAGCACAGATCTATTGTGTATACATGAGGCAGTGGGATTGAAGATTAAGTCTTAGGGCTAAACATGATGTTCGACTCTGTTGCTTCATGTCCTCATGATGCTAAAACCTCCTTGGAAGCAGCGGAGAGTCTGAGTAAATGCTGCACAGACAGCTCTCTTCATGCGGATTTTTCCTTTTCTTGACAACCACTCAGATTCTGTCGTGAACAATTTTTCAATCTCCTATCTGTTTACTTTACTTCTCATTCAATCTGATTTGCTGTTCCAAATGTAAATCACAG
Source organism: Neolamprologus brichardi (assembly GCF_056152115.1). Lineage (NCBI taxonomy): Eukaryota > Metazoa > Chordata > Actinopteri > Cichliformes > Cichlidae > Neolamprologus > Neolamprologus brichardi. The sequence continues at coordinate 21,908,008 of NC_142104.1, read as the reverse complement.
CCCCTCCCCAGCATCTGGGTGTAATCAGATTGCCAGTATTGCCTTACACAGTGTTACCAGAATGAAATGCTAACACGATGGGATTTGTATGTATTAGATTACAGCAGGGAGGCTAGGATAAGCCGCATAATGAATCTTATAGTTTCACATCAGTCACTCCTTAATGCCAGAGTTGGTTTGCTGCTATTCATTGAACAGCGGCACCACGGCCTCCTAGGTTGTGCTCTTTTTTTTTCTGACACTAAGTTAATTAGTCTCTGACAGGGAGAAAGTGATGGCAAAGCCAGAGAGAGAGAGGAATATAACAGAAAAATGCAAGAAAAGAACAAGACTGCTTCTGTTAGGACATCGTCCCAGTGCGATAATGAAAAAAATGCGGAAAAAGCGTTCGAAGAAGACGAACACGTGTCACACAAGTTGGAGACATTTATTAGATCTCAATGACTTGTCGTGATTAATTGCATTAATTACATGTATTGTCTTCATTAGGCATCGCCACATAATTGCACATTTACTAATTGAAGCTGCAGCATTTATCACACGAGTCGTGTGTGTGTTGGCTGGTTTGAAGATTCAAACGAACTCAAAGGATTTTTTTCATCACTTCTGATGAATTGAGTGGTGAGCTTGAGATGTGATGAGGTTTGGTCTGTGCGTTTGCTGTGATGATTTCCTTTTGCAGTTTAGGTCTGGTGATCATATCTGATTTAAGAGCAAAAGCTTGTCTTTCCAGTTTATCTTCAGTTGTTGTATCGCAGGAGTGAATTGTCTCTGTCGTTTAGGTTTCCTGGATTGTGTCACAGTTGATGCTTGTAATTATTTATTGTTTTGTTTTAAATTGGCGCTTATCTGTTGATTTCCTTACTATACCACTGCAAGGTGAGTTTTACTTCTTGAGATATGAATGGGTTTTAGTTCCTGTTTTTTGCATATGTGCAAGTGAATTTCAGTCAAACTCATTATCCAAAGTAACCTTTCTGTTGACTTAAAAGTGACTTGCTTTAAGTTTGAAGATAAGGGACAAACCCAAAAGTATTCACTGACTATTGACCACATAGTTAGCATTTCTGACTGGAGCTCCTTTGTCCGCTGTGGTACCTGTCTCCCTTCCCTCCATTCCTGGCCTTTCAGTGTATCATATCTGGAACGTACAGGCTTACAGGCTGCAGATGGAACTCATAGATGGGATTAAAATGCCCCTTTGGCCCCATAGCTAACATCATAGGCGGACTGAAGCCATTGTTGGAGTTGACACTGCAGATAAGGGAGCACAGGAAAGTGTGTGAGCTTATCATGTAATTACAGCAAAAGCAGAGAGGAGGCCGCTATGGATTGTGTAAGTAGATATAAGATTAGAAGTTACAGTTAGAATTTCTGGTCCCAGAGTGGCAGCTGAAACATTTCCAGTGCCAAGAAGCAAACCAGCTTAAAAGAAAATGTACTCTGAGGATTTTTCAGACAAATTTCTGAAAAAGGTGAATGTCTGAACTGGAGCATAAAAGTTTTAATTAGCTGAACATCCGTTAGGGAGAAGCAGAATAGCAGCATTGATTTACTATAAAGCACCCAAAAGCCAGATGATTCTCCCTGGAAACTATCACAAAGTCCCAATTAAGTTTTAAAAAATTGCGTGTACACGACTCAAACACAAACTCGCTGACCTTTCTCGGTGTATGGTGTGCTGGCAGCTTTATCACATTATAGTCCTGAGGAACACACGCTGTGAGCGCTGCATCCTTGGGGGGACAGAAATAGCGTTGCTTCTGTCAGCTCGTGGCCGTAAACTTGCATGATGTTAATTAGATGTCTTTCTAGTGATTTACACCCACTCTGATCTTTACTATAGTTCAGTTGACCCCTATCTAACATAAACACCTACTGTGCCCATATACCTGGTTCTTTTTATGCTAATCTCCATAGATTCTTACTCATCCTTCTCAACTGCTTTCTTTTTTTCTCTCCCTGATTAGATGGCCGTCCCATCGGGGTGGAGGGAATCCAGGTGCTCGGCACAGGAAACCTGATGATCTCAGATGTTGGTGTGGAGCATTCCGGGGTCTACGTATGTGCCGCTAACAAACCAGGGACCCGTGTGCGCAGGACTGCTCAAGGACGTCTGGTGGTCCAAGGTGAGCTCTGGATAAAAGCAATGACATTTTTCTTTTCAGTTGGGTGAAGCTAAAAGCACCTACGAAACATCTTGGGGAACGTGACAAGGTACAGCTCAGCACTATGTGGGTGGATCAGGCAACATGATTACTGTACCATGACTGAAAGCACCTCAGTTTTGCTGCATTGATAAACAAGTGCTTTGCTCCTGTGCCACCAGTTTTTTGTAGGTGGTCTTTAGTTTAAAACCCTCATTCTGATCTAGTGGGTGGTGCAGGTTTTTCAGGGAGAAGGTTTTGAATGATTTTCCTCCAAAGCAAAGCAAAGCATACCAAAACATTTCAGGCTGATTTTTATTTTGCTACCTTCCAAGCAGTAATTATCGTCTATTTCTGGTATACCAAGCATACTTTTACACCTTTTTGTGCCTCCAGCAAGATACAAGACCACTAAAATGTCTCTGCTTGTTGCTCAGAGCTTGAGTCTGTATGGTAGGCATTACAAACATTTCACAAAGAGTTCCGACTCTCAGCTTTTGCAATTTCAGTCATAGTTTCAGGTTTCAAATCCTCAACACTCTGTTAGGAAGAGATAAACAAAATAACTGCAGAGGTTTATTTGAATCATCATTTCTTTAATATTGGAGAACAAAAACACAGAGCAAAATAGATTTGCAGCATCACACCGAGAAGCAGACAGTCCTGCAACATCGGCTTTTGTGGTCTCTGAAATACACTTTAGGGACCAGGCGCAGTTTTTACCAACCCTGGGAAGTTATCATGTACAGTATATTACATTTGTGGAGGCACATGTGATTAGATATTTTATGGCAAATAGGGTTTTTTTTTAGATAGAATGAACAAAGATTGTTTTGTATTTGGAGGCACTGAGCACAGAGATACTTGATGATTAGAGATGGGACTCTGGAGAGTCAGGGGACGTGTACCGTGAAGCAGGATTTGGGGTTTAGCGAGGTTAAGAGGCTATGTTGGAGATTACAGATCAAGTTGCATCAAAGCATAGCCTACTAACTAATCAGTTCTCTTGAAAATCTGTGACACCCTTCCTAGAAGATCCTATAGACCATGCGTGCATATTTTCAGAGGAGCTCTAGTTTTTTCTTTTTAGAAACTCTTTAAACCCCTTTTCATTTTTCCTGACAAGCATCGTTAAGAGATACAGATTCTCAACCTTTCTGCTTGCATTGCTGCAAGCAGTTTCAGAGCAATTTCATTGTCTTGTAATTTAATGGACTTGCATTTATATTGTACTTCTCTCGTCTTACTGACCACTGAAAGCACTTTAGACTACAAAGTGCTTGTACTTGTTGGTCTAAAATGTGCAAGTCAGCCTTCACAGCCATTATAATTTGCTAGTCCTGTGAAAAGTATGTACATCAACATCAGCACTGCCCACTTTTAAAGGACATTGCAAACCTGGCTTGATTTGCCCAGTCGAGTTTGCCCTGTTTATTTGATTCAGGTTGGTGAGGTTTAGTGAAGCCAAGTTTTTATACTACAGTCTGAGCTACAAAAATGAGATGCACACTGTGGGCACTTCTGGGAAATTCTATAAATATAACCATCAAATTTAAATTAGAGAATGACATATGGAGATATGATTTGCAGATTTTAGATGCCACACTAGAAGGATAAAAAAAACCCAGCAACACAGATTCTTTCTTCTTTGTTTGTTGGTTTTCACAATGCCTAGAAATTGATTTATTGTGTCTTTGTTTTGGCACTGATATCCTCAGCTCAAAAGCCGCGCCTTCATGTCTGCAGCTTTTTAAAATTCTTCCGCGGTTCTTCACAGGCTCTGCAACAAGAGACTATGCCTCTGCAGCATTGTATCTGCAAGCCTTTTCTTCACTCAAATGACACGTATAATCAGTTTTTAAAAAAAATAACAGGCCATTAGCATTAAATTTTACATTTGTTTGTTTTATAACACAGTTGTGTGAGTCTCACAGGAGATAAATATGCAGATTTTCTACAATAAATAAGAAGTAACACCATCATCTGGTGAAAGTGGTAAACCCATAGCACCTCTCTTTTTTTTCTTCTCAATATACAATACAATATACTAGATACTATAAGATACGCTATATATTTATGCATCATTTTGGAAAAGATTACATCCAAATTCAAAATATCCTATAATAACATATCTTTGATTTGCCAGTCTTAAGTGTAGGTGTTCCTGTAGTTATAGTCATTAGTTTATTTGCAATAGCTGATTACACACTACTGTATGTACAGGCTATGTGAAAACAAGACAAACCAACTCTTAATACATCCTATAAGTCTTTTTAAAGAAAATATATTTTATGTGGGGAACTTTAATATTAGACAAAAACTTAAAGGTCAATTATCTGTTGCTCTGCCACAGCATGCAGAACAAATACAGCCCTTTGAAGTTTCATTCTCTGTGTGCTTTCTAACATTTTGATTGAAATGTTGTTTTTCTTTTCATCTATTCTCCACAGAGCTGGAGCCAGTATCATGAAGGTGTTTGATGTTAGTGTTAAGAGACAGGTGCTTTTGACCAAAAGAATATGGCAGGTGTGGGCTGCCCTGTGCATTAATTGTCACCAAGCAGGAAACATCCAGTGTCTGCCTCACTCACATATTGATCAGACGGACCATACTTTGCTCCAGCCTATAGCAGCATCGATCGCAATCAATATTTCATTTCATCTGCTTGTCAAGTCTGCGACGAGCCCCTCACCTGCTAAGGATAAAAAGATGTGGACATTCATGATGTGCCGCTGTCTGATTTTGGTTTCTGTTATTGATTTAAGGAAACAACAAATGCCTTATTAACTACACATAAACACATGTGTTAGAACTGCTCCGTTATGATGGAATAGTGTGCTTTAATTAGTAATTCTCATTATTCTATAGATAATAAGCTACTATAAGAGGGCTTCAGTGGCTGTCACTAATTAGGAACTTCAATAAGCACAAAGCTAAGAAGAAAATCACAGATTAAAGAAGCACTTACACAGTAAACAAGCTGGATTTATGTTTGCTCCTTTGGGGTTCAAAAAGAGAGAAGAGAGAAACAAAGAATGAAAGAGTAAAACTGTAGCGGCCAAAGAAGCGAAAAACAAGCGTAAGATGGATAGCTGGTGCTCACGGTCTTACCCCACACCCTTACAGGTGCAAATCAATGCCTTCCTGAGCTCCCTCTGACCTTCACCTTCAAGTCAGCCCTCAAAGCACACAGCAAGTGTGCACAAAACAGACAATGAAGCTGGGAAGGACTGAGATGAATGAAAGGACCATCTCACGCTGTCAGCCCCCTTCATTCAAGTGCCTAACGGCCCCTTAGCTTTTCCACTGGGGAGAATGGAAATGCTTACATTGAGAAAGTGTCAGACAACATTTTATTTATTAGTTTTGGAACAAGAAGGAGGGCAGAAGAGCGGGGAAAACAAAATAAACAGGGATTCAACTTGACAACCGAAAGTGTGACAGATCTTTTAAAGTTGACCTGTTTGACTTGTTCCTAGTATATATTTTTTTATTTTTTTGTCAAATAAAGGCACATAGAGTGGTGGATGCCCACGTTATATATGGCCAAACTTTCAAATAAGGCCAGCGTATGTGTAAGACCCTATTTCGAGGGATTTTTTTCCACTCTTTGGCTGTATGATGTCAGTAGAAGCAGGATGTGGTTAATATGTTTATCTCAAGCATACAGCTCTGGCCAGCGCAGCGCCTGTTTAAAACCTTCTGTTTGCTAGAGGCAGTCAAACAGAAGACATTTGACTGAAGAGGAACAGAAAATGATTTTTACATACACACGGTGAAATGAGGGTCATCAAGGGCCAGTATAGGATAAATAAGGATTATTCAAAAAAGTATATCATGTAAATGTACACTAATAGATGCCAAGAAGTAAACATATGCATAAAAAAGAGCATATTAGGCCCATTTTACTGGAACTATGGCTCATGACCGCCTTAAAAAAAGACAGGAAAGTCTAGCTTCATTGGAAGCAAAATATTAAGACGTGACTAAAGACTTTTGCACAGTACTGTATTTCTTCATTCCTTCCTCTTAGTTTGGACTTTTAATATGTAGCCCTCAATACTCCATATATGTCATAAATGTGCTGTTCCTAAGAGAGCCAGCTAAAATTACTTAACCTATTTAAAACAAGTGCAGCCTTTTTTTATAAACAGTAATCTGTTGCACATTACTCATTACCTTTTTAAATACTTTTTTTTAAGTAATCTTATAATCCCATCAAATTATAGGTCCAAAAGTTTCTCTTTAAGAGTCACCTCTCTGATTCAGTCACTTTGATCTCACGGTATTTGTGTTCAAGCTATTTCAGGTTTTCTCAGGTTGCTCATCCTCCCTTGATGATGATGAAGAAAATGACAGGGACAGAAAAAAAAGGTGGAACAGTGTGGTATTTTTACTAAAGGCATCATGATACGCCTCCAGTAAAGGCATTATATAAACCCGCGTATATATAATACCATCAAATTTTCTCGGCTAATGTTGTCATAAATAAATTAGGCTGTCAGATCACTTACAGCTGTTGGGACAATTATAAGTACAGAGGAGATCATTCAAAAGCACCAACTTAGAAAATTATAATCCAGCAGGTATAATTTTAATTACTCTTTAAATTAAAATAGAGCACCTGCCATTTTGAATAATGAATAATGGCTGGAAGCCTGAATCAAGTGATGAGAGCAGATATAAAACCTGAACTGCTGTTTTAAGGCAAATTACTCCCAAGTATTGCTCTGGTTGCACAAATCTTATGGCTTTATCTCGCTTTCCTGCTTCCCCCTTTTCCTGCATCTGCATTGATCTGGTGTCTATCATAATCCTGCCAACTGACCCTGAATTATATCTCTACAGCAGTATTTATACCATTCATGCATACACTAGGCTTTCACATTTTTCCTTCCTCATTCTCACCCTTTGACTTTTTCTTTTTCTGCACCTCTTAATTCTGCCAAAATTGTATTTCTATTTTTCTGGCACCAATCTATCCAGCAACATCTTTTGCTTGACGGATTGAGGTTACTCGATCTGATTCTCAGTCTGCCTTCTCTTACAGCTCCAGCAGAATTCGTTCAGCCTCCACAGTCCATCGCCCGCCCCGTCGGCACCACCGCTATCTTCACCTGTCAAGCGCGGGGTGAGCCTGAGCCGCAGCTCACCTGGCTGAAGAACGGGCAGATTCTGGAGCCCGGGGGGCATGTCAAACTCAGAAACAACAACAGGTAAACAAAATAACAAAAAAATAAACTTTAATCATATTCAAATTTATTCATATATACATAAATGCTCACAGAGGCACAGAGCTCTGTAGTAAGACAGTTTGCTCAGTTTTTGCTCATTCTGTCAGAGGTTTTCTACAAAATGGTCCCTTTTGATACCATAAATTTGTTTAAACAGCTGTTTGTTTCCTCACCTAAACTTTAGGAAGCCCAACAAAAATGTCAAGTGCATTTCCTCCCATAGAAATCGCCACTTGAACCGTGTACAACAACCTACAGAGGATCTTATTAACTCATATTAACTCATTTATAGCTTAAAAAAAACCTGCATATGCTTATGATATTATATTTACATGAAAAACAAAAATGACAACCCAAAAACTCTTCTTAAAAATGATCTGTAACGAATCTGTCACATGTTACAGCGATTATATTAAGTCGTCATCATCTGGGCTGTTACATAACGTGATAACTGCATTTATCACAGATCAGATTTCTTTCTTTCATTCCAGCCGTCACTTACAAAGCTGCACCCAGCTAACAGGACTAATATGGTTGTCAGTATTAATTGCTATTGCCTTGATCTGATCATTGGCATCATCAAATGTTCATTTTCTCCACATTTGTGTTACTTCTATAACGCAGCAGCTGCTGGAATTCGCTCCTGCCAAGGCGTGAGCCTCAATTTATTTTTGCGTCTTTATGTTGCGCTCTATTGACTCAATGCTGGTTACTTTCCCATGGCACTTCCCGGGAATGTCATGAGGAGGTGGAACCAGCTCTGTTATATATTGCTCTCAGCACCTTACACTGTAAAGGCTACATGTTACAGCAGAAACTATATATATGTATATATGTATATATATATGTGTGTGTATAGTATATTTGGCTGTTAACACTTCATGGCCAAGAGTTGTGGGTTTTTTTAAAAATCCATGCTTGATTTTATGGTATTTCTGGAGAAACCCAAAGTTTCCAGCCTGTTTCTTAACACTGCTAGACATAACTTCAACCTGCGATACTCCAATTAATCTTATATAGCTGTTATTATTCATATTATACGAAATATGAAGTCAGTATGCACCAAAAAGAATCAATACTCACACTACATCGCAGTGAGTGATGCGAGCAGACACCTTCATCGCTCACACACACTGCTGCACTCCTACTTGCCTTCCACCAGTCTCTATTTGTCAGCGAGATGGAACGAGGGGCTAACAAAGAAGGAAAGAAGAGTGGTAAGATATAAATGAGAGGCCAGACTTAGATGTGGTGAAAAAGTGAGAAAAATGAATCTCACTTTGTGTTTAATAGAGAAGTGATGAGTTGGCAGGAAGAATAGATGAGACGAGAAAAAGAAAAAGGGTAGCCAGAGCATTCCAGTATTTCTACTCTACACCATTACTGCATGACCTGCTGTTACATGAATCTTATGCAAACTATCTGATTGGTTAAGGAGGCAGGCCTCAGCTTGAGATCTCCCATTAGCTAATTACATCACAAACTCAGCTGGTTAAACAGGAATTGCAATCAGCTATTTAGAGAACCGAGCAGGTTGTTGTGCATCTTAAGACTCTGCACTGTCTGTCTGTCTGCAGTGTAATGTTAAACTCTTTCTGTTCAGGGAGTGTGTTTAATGAAAATCAAGAAATTCTCACATTTATAAAACAACTGAATCATGTTGAAATTTGTGCTTAGAAACTGAAAAATTGCAATTTTCTCTTTGACTAACAGATAACATATATAAACATATGCTACAAGGCTCAAACAGTAGTAAATCCAGAATCTATATTATATGTTCCTTGTATAATTTTCCCCTCACAGGTGCTGTATATTTGTTCGGTAGTTATATATTGCTAAAATAATTTGGTGAGTGTAGGAGGGGAAAGTCCTTTGTGCTGAAAAAAATTATGAATTAGTCAACCTTTTATGATTTAACAAAAAACTTCTGTAAATGACATAGCCTGTATTGAAAAGATGGGTGTAGTCGTCTGCAGAGTGAAGCCAGTGCCTCAAGTCTGCATTCTTTATAGTGGCCAGCAGGGGGCAACTTAAGTAAGATGGTAAAGAAAATTGTGAGACACATGTTTGACTTCTCCCTTGATTTACATCCTCTGTAAAGTCTTTCCTGGTGAGTTTATGGTCTTGATCACTTGGTTTAACTCTTACCTAGTGAAACACATTCAGGTCATAAAATCCTTCATCCTGTTAAAAGGGAGTTTTTCTTTCCCACCATCACAAAGTCCTTAATCATTGGGGCTCGTCTGATTGTCAGGGTTTTCTCCCCAAATACTAGCGTGAGTAAAGGTGAAGCTTTACCTTAAAGCACTTTGAGGCAACTGTTGTTGTGAATTGGTGCTATATAAATAAACATGGACAGAACTGAATTGAAGGTCCATCATTTATGCACAGCTTATGTCTACATTTAAGATTAATCATGCATTAATTGCCAAGATTTGATGATGTGGAGAGAAATTCTGAACACTTTTAGATTCATTAGTCAGTCTCTGGATATTTAAAAGAACATTTTTTAGTCATAATTACATAAGATTACTCATCTACTGCACTCATTATATCTCATTTGTATACATTTGAGGGGAAGTAAGGGGTAAAAATACATGTGACTTTCCCACTGAGGTATAAACATCTTGCAGATTTTAGCTGTATATTAAATTCACTCAGCTGGCAATTCACAGTGGGTTGAGTTTTACCGAGAGCCTGAAAGACCATGTAGTGTGTTTTCTGGAGGTCCTAAAAAAATATATATATGGGATCAGGCAGAATTTACCTGCTGATCCAAGCTAAAACAAATGATATATAATGATATGCAAATTCATTCAACAGCTCCGGGTAGCACAATTATTCTGTTTTCACAGATATGTACATATATATAGATATATTTAGAGGCTATCAGATAGTGTAGGCTTGAGTACACAATGCAACATACCTAGGAGAGAGATTTTAATTAATGTGTGTGGTCGGTGTAACAGTATATACACACACTGCCGACTCTCATGATGCTGACCTTCAAGAGCAAAGAGGGAAGGAAGGGGAATCGATTGTGCATTTTATTCATACACACGCACACACATTAATCAAAAAGCAAGTCTGTATGTGCAAAATAGCCCCATGGTGCATGCCATCATTC